>NW_027176975.1:8172145-8347145 GCF_023349555.1 Cebidichthys violaceus | reverse complement strand
AAATATTTCTTCGAGGTCTTTATTCTTGGACTTCATTTGATTGTTAGATCACATCCAGCACTAATTATTTTTGGCCCTATTTTGTGTGTGTAACGTGTAAAACGTCAGACGTATAGGCCTTAACGTGATGAGACCTCAACCGTTTGACACGTGGATTAAATATCAATGAACGAAAACCATCTCTCTAGCCTTCTTTAGTGCCTGCTTCCAAGCTGCTTTGAAAAACAAAATGACTGCACGTTTGTTGTATGATTTTGGCTCTTGTTTTTTTCAGTTTTGCGGTGATTTCCGTGTGTTTCAGCAGATATTTTAATGGTTCGGTCTTCTCGCTCGGCTCGTCACAACATCTCTGTGGCACAAAATAACAGAGGCTGCAGCAGTTTTGATGAGGACCGAGTTAATTTGTGTCGACTAAGCTAGGGTGCAGATGTGGATATCTGTGTAAACTCAAGAAGGTGCATTTTGTGTTAGTCTAATTAAAGCACCAGATAGGCCTTCTGCAGCCGGCGGCAGCGCAGGCCTCATGCGTCGGGCACAGCGGTGCACTGGCGGTCAGAAAAACCACCGTGACCCACTGTGTGTCAATGTCTGACCGTTTCCGATCTGCTGCACTGTTCTCCTCTGTAAAGGTCGATAACGGGAAAGGCAGAGCCCGCGATGCCCGGGAGGCTCTATGTCCATCCGGACTCTCCCGCCACCGGAGCTCACTGGAGCCGCCAGCTCGTCTCTTTTCAGAAGCTCAAACTCACCAACAACCACCTGGACCCCTTTGGACATGTGAGTCTGTCTTAATAGTGTTTAGCTAATGTGGTGTGTGCATATTTATTCAGAACAAGACTAATGTTGTTGGTCTGTTGCTTGAATAAAAAAAAAACGTTTTTTAGCTCTTGTGCTAGTTGTGGGCCTGTAATTTGTAAGCTTGGTTGAGTCATTAAAACGTCTTTTAAAAAGACACTGAAGGACACAAATCATCAACTTCCCAGTGAAAATGCTCTATTGGCCTGGTCATATGAAATAGCCATAATATGCGTTTGAAATAATCAACCTTGAGTGATGTTTTTGATTAAGAAGAATGATGACACAAACTACAGTCACGGGTGCAGTTGGGCAGGCAGGTATAACCACATGTAGCTCACTCTCGTGAACATATAACTCGGCAGACATCACAACACAACACTAATCAGCACGAGGCCAGAGTGGCCACACTGCAGACTCAACAGAGAGACTCATTCCCGCCATGCCCAGCTTCAGTTGCTCCAGTTTCCCAACAGTAACTCTGACACACTAAGAGCAGGTGAGCAAGTATCCTACGCGCGTCTTGGTGCGTCCATGCACATATTTTTTTTTTTCAAGCTTGTTGAATTAGAGCTAATGATTTCAATGACTCGAAAGCCCATTAGCTAATCCATGTCACCGGCGGACACGTCACTGCGATTAAACGGTGCCCCCTTGAATAAACAAACGTGCACGGCTGGATTCTGCAGCCACAGTGTGTCGGTCTGTACATTTAACGCTGGTGTTTAACTGCAGTCCCATGCATGCGCATACCGTGATCCAATTGTTTTGTTTAAAGCACTTGTGGAGTTACCAGTGACGAGTTACAATTGTTGGTTGAATGCACTGAGTTGTTGTCACATCTCTGGTATTTGCAAGCCAAATTTAACGACGTTTCAGCCTTTTCTAATATATAAAAAAAGTTTTAGGTCACCAAGTGCACAAACTTTATACAACCTTCAACAACACTGAAAAGAGTAGTGGCTGTAAATGTAGCATAATACAATTTGTGATAATAAGAATAAAAAAAAATAAGTTTGTATTGTTACATGTGTACATAGTTGAAGTTAATCTGCATTTGTTCAAAACAGAACAAAGAGTTTTCCTTAACCTTATTCCTTAATCTTACTCTCAGGACAAACAATGATCTTGTCATATCTACTTTGTTCCAATGTAATTGCGAGGTGGGAGGAGCCATGAAAAGTAAGCCATGAGTAGTAACACTATGAATGTTGTGTGGGTTGGACCACACAATCACTGGCTCATTCTGAACAACAATGTATTACCTACTTTAAGTCTGTTTAAGTATCGGAGATAAGTTGAAAAAAGATCTACATTTTATGACAGAGTGATACGTGGAGAAGTGGAAGGCTAATAGTAACAATGATACAATCATTTTGATAGAAGTAGAAAGTTTGGAACAATTCTCTTCTAAAGCAATACTTACAGAAACATGGCTTTAAATCATGGTGGAACTATAGTTTTGCTTGATCTTCATAATATAATTAAGTTGACTTTACTTATTATTATTTATTTATTTTTTACTTACAAAAAAAATAAGTAGTTAATATATAGAGTCTTGCTTGATCTAAATAATAATATGATGCAAAAAGTTGCCCTAATTTCTTCAAGTAGATCAAGCACGATATATATTTTTTTATCAGTATAAATCATTTCAATGAACTAAGCTAGTCTGCCAGGTTAATGACCCATGATTACATCAAATGTATTTTGGAATTTAGGCCTTATTACCAGATAAAATTCACACAGGTGACAGATAATATTACATTAACTGCTTCACTAATCACTTTGCTTTAAGGTGGCATCATGGTTTTTGGTAACATTGACATGAATATAAAACTTTTAGAAAAAAAAGCCTTAACATAAGTTAATTACCTGTATGCTATGCTACATAACTGAATCAGGCAAAAACAATTCCTACATTCATGGCTTCCTTCAGTTTCAGCCGAATATGAATGAATCTCTTAAAGATTAATGTTATCTAAGAAATCTTGTACCTTGACATAAGTTGGGTTTACCCTCCACCTGGCCTCCAGTCAGGTCCCAGCATCTGCTGGTGGGAAACATGACAGCACTGTCAATCTCACCTCCTCAATCTGTTCCCCCCCTGTGCAGATAATACTCAACTCCATGCACAAATACCAGCCTCGCCTTCACATTGTCAAGGCTGATGAGAACAACGGCTTCGGCTCAAAAAACACGGCTTTCTGCACCCACGTCTTCTCTGAGACTGCCTTCATCGCTGTGACGTCCTACCAGAACCACAAGGTACGCTTTACACAAGACACAGTGCACCAACAACACTGTTACGATATAGGAACTACAACTTTACATGGGGCCATGGGTAAAAATGATAGTAAAAATACAATACAGTACAAAAAGAGAGTTTTTTTTAGATGATCCTTTTGGCTTTATTGGTCAGATGAAGAGTGTGGTGGCTGACTGTAAAGGGGGAGAGAGAGGGGTATGACATGCAACAAAGGTCCCACAGTTTGAAACGAACTGGGGACAGTAACCATTCGGCTAGGCGCTCCACAAAAAGTGACATTTAGACATCACTTGCTTTTTTTGCAGACTGAAGCTATAGGCTAACTCATAATTATCCTAACAATTATGGAAATGGTTCTCAAAGTCTTATGCGTGCAAATCTGATCTATTCTGCTGTCATATTTGTGACCACTTAGATAAGTGTATGAAGATTTGCCTTTGCTCACTGACAACATTAATACTTCTGTCTCTCACACACACACGCACATACTTTTTCTTTGTTTGTATTACTGTCCGTATTTTGTATCCAGAAAGTCAATTTGCATCTTTTTTGTTTATGTGGCCTTATTCAGTATTTGTAAATATGTCAAAAAATAAGTTATCCGTGTGTGTGTGTGTGTGTGTGTGTGTGTGTGTGTGTATGAGAGAGTGTGTGAGAGAGAGTGTGTGAGTGTTGGTCTATAATGACCTGTTTCTTTCCCTTGATCTTTGCTGATCCAGTTTTCTCAACGTCTATTAGAAAGACAGATTGCTGAAGCTTTAAGCCGCTCTGCTGGTTAAGTTTTCACAAGATAGTTTCAATGAGATTACATTTCATAACAAAACTTAAACAACATAAATAGATCAATTTCAACTATATTTTTTTGTCTATTCGTTGTTGGCACATTAATTAATTCAATTTATTTTATACAGCCCAAAATCACAAATCAGAAATTTGCCTCATAGGGCTTTAAACAATAGAGGCCTAATTTCTGCACACATGTATCTACAGATTCAAAATGGTATTCTTTTATTTATTGTGTAATAAAAAGTGTAAAAACAAACAAACGCATACACGGCTCAGAAAATAGATTTACAACAAGTATGTGCATTCATTTATTTGAATAGTAGATACAGTTTTTAGTTCATGAAAAAGTTTATAACATTTATACATACTTGGAGTATTGTAGTTTCTAAAAACGTAATGATGAAGTGTAATTGTTGTAACTGCTATTTTATCAAAATGTCATCATGTATATAAATACATAATTGATGTGTTCAATTCATATTTTGTAATCTAAACTTTTAATTTATATTATTATTATTATTATTAGTGGCAGTAGCAGAAGTTAGTAATTAAAGTGAGTATTATTCTAGAAATCATTTTTTACTTTTTTTTTACTTTTACATAATTTTACAAATTACATTTGTGTGATGAAATGTGGTTATTGTGTAAAAAAATGAACTTAAACATTATTTCTGTCATACAAGTGATAACAAATACTAATGGTATCACACTGCTAAATCCAACATGCGTGTGAAAAATTTGATCTATTTAGCCAGTAGTTTGATGGCGGTATCAGTTTTATCGGTACTTCAAAGTTTATTTAGACACGAGCTTGTGTCAGATCTCAAGGCCACTTGCCTGCTGTGTGATGGTGGTTTTCCTCCATGACATCATTGAGAAAAGTTTGAAGACTTAAACATCAAAGCTCGCAGCTTTGGACCTCTAAAAGCTTTGGCCTGAAATCCTTAAACCTGGCGACTGTTTGGGTAAACAGTTTATTCTGCGTCAGCTGGCGAGGACACTGTCCGCTCCGTTAGAAACGTCAGCTGCTGAGGAATGTTGGCCGTCCAGAGCTTCAGCAGAGCTGCTTTTAACATCTGTAGGGCCTCTCACGAGTAGTAAGCTATTGAGTTTCAGTCAATGAAAAGAACAGTTGAATGTGCCTTTATGTGTCTTCCTGTACTTGTATGAAAGTGTGTTTGTTTGGGCCTGTGCATGTGGTGTAATGCTTGTGTCTGAGCTAAAGATTTTCTATGTTTTGTGCTCAGATTACACAGCTGAAGATAGAGAATAACCCTTTTGCGAAGGGCTTCAGAGGCAGCGATGACAATGAGCTACACCGCATGGCCAAGCTACAAGGGTGAGTACAGCTTTGTTGACGTGTGTGTGTGTGTGTGTGTGTGTGTGTGTGTGTGTGTGTGTGTGTGGGCGTGTTTTACCCGTCCACATACTGTAATTCATTACATTTTAGGGTGAAGACTTGGTTTAAGGTTAGGGCAAGGGTTAGGATTAGGCTGATCATGGTTATGGTTTGCGTTATGTGAAGTCTCCAGTAAATTAATGTAAGTCAATGTAATGTCCCCAAAAGTCATGAAAACTCGACTGGGTGTGTGTGTGTATGTGTGTTTGTGAGCATTCAAAGGAAACAAAATCTATCACCCTCTCTGAGGGTTGTTATGATGTGGTACATATGGTCTAAGACATGAGTATACGTGTGTGTGTGTGTGTGTGTGTGTGTGTGTGTGTGTGAGCCATTGTCACCTGAAGGTTGATCTTAGCCTGAAATCTCGACCAGAGCGTGCAGCACAAACACGACACCCCAAGCGTCAGTTCCTGCATTGATAAATAGATAGATGATGATATCACGCTGCTGCTGGTTTGTTGGACTGTCACTGCTGATCAGCTGATGGCCCTACATGGTGTCTGTTTGCATGTTGGACTGATCTCCATTCAAGCGCTGTTGTGGCAGGCAGTGTAGAGATTTTGATAAGCCAATGGGAGAGGCTGTTACAGAGGGCGGAGGAGGGAGAGAGGTTGCTATTAAATGCAGCACCCCTGTGTTACTGTGCTGCCGTGGTTGGTGGGGAGCAGAGCAGAGCAAAGGAGAGCAGAAGAGAGAGTCTATCTGAAGTGACACACGGATGGATGTTTATTTTTAGAGCAGCGTATTATCTCACAACAGGACTGGCTGTGTGTGTGTGCATGCATAAGTGTGTGTCACTATCTCAGCGAGGGTCAGGGAGATGTGGCCCGCTGTCCCTTACATACTACAGAGTTCACCAAGAGGGGAGTGTGTACAAAAAGAGATCAGAGCTGAAAGGATGGAGTACGACTAAGTAGACTTGAAAGAAGGGGGGAGGGCAAGACCACTAATAATACACCCAGGTCGAAATAAATACGTGTACAGAGTCAGGAGAGGTCGTTTTAAGCAGCACATCTGAGGCCATGACAACATCAGATGCAAATTGTTGCTTCTGCTGTAATTCTCAACCCACCTCTCTCTTTCTTTGTTTCAGTAAGGACTACCCTGTGGTCCCTCGCAGTACTGTCCGTCAGAGAGCCTGTTCCACCGGCAGTCCCTTCAGTGGGGAGGGCCGGGGTCTGCATGGATCTCCCGAAGCTGTCGGATCCCCCTTCAGCTGCGAGAACGGCTTGAGCAGCGGCAGTCCCCAGGAGCTGCTGAGGGCTCCCCCGGCACACTACACCCTTCCTCATCCTCAGCTGCAGCACGGCCAACAGCCGCAGGTCTACCACTGCACCAAGAGGAAAGGTAGGAGGAAGCTGTGTGTCTCTGCCTCCAGTACTCTGTGTAGGAAGACAATTATCTCAAGCTGTAAAAACACAAAGCAATGCCATTGGTCAACTAATGCAGACACTACCTATTCATTTTCATTTTATTATTGTTACTTTTTTTGTAATAGTGGCAATAATTGTGTATTTTTCTCACTTTAAAAAGTATTTATGAAAATATCACCGAGCGGCCCTGAAACTTATCTGACTTGTGGCTCTGTGCCAAATTATTAATAGGCTATTAGCACAAAACAGCTTTGTGTAAATGTCATAGTAATTACTTGCAGTGGTTTTACATGTTTTTTCCAATTGCTGACAATCATATAAAGTTTAATATTGTTTTAAAATTGAATAAGATTTACACATTTTAAGATTGCAGCCAGTATGGAAATTGGAGACTTGAAGTGTAACTGAGTTATTTGGTTTATTTATCAGTCACAGCATCCTCTTGGTAATGCAGTTGTTGCCGGGACAATTTTGAAAACTCAGAAATGGTTACCAAAAATCATTGCATTTATGAGATTTAGAAATATTAATGTCTGTCAACTGTAAGTTAATAAGTTAATGATGATCATGTAATTACTGCATATAACATGGAACTAACAAAAATGTTTTTTTTGTTTTTTTTATTGCAAATGACCTCAAATTTTAAGTCTTTTCAGGTCGTTTTTTAAAGTCTACTGAAATAAATGGCAACCAATGTCTGCCTGGGAAAAAGCATATCAACCTAAAAACCAGATTCACTTGTGCTGTGACTGGCATTCAGTCTGTGTTTGCAAACTGTTTAATTAGCATCAGATTCACTGAGGCAGCAGCTGACTGAATGAATATCAGTTATTATGATTATTGGTCATACAGACACGCTTGCATGGGTTCATTCAGACATATTAATCAACAACTAAAAGAAAATCACTAACAATGACTGACTAGAGAAAAAAATGCAAAGAAGTTTAAAATACTAAATTATTATTTCAAAATATTTTGTTGGGCTGCAACTTAACTCAAGCTGAGAAACATCATTTAATTAAGCATGGGTGACGAGTAATGTGTGCTTCAGGCTTGATTTAAAAGAAGAAGACAAAACGTCTCAAAAGGCCTTTTAAATCTGGACTGGGCTACTTGACAGAATGGTCTGCATTGATGATAAGTATAGCCGGTACACATTTTAGTTAACTGGGCTGGGTATTGTTTTAATTATATTATTGAAATACTGATACTACTGCATGTTTCAATACGTCTTTTTCTCTGTCTGCGTCTCTCTTCAGTGGAGAACTGCTCTTCAGGAACCAGGCAGCACCCGTACAAGAAATCCTTCACCAGAAGCTCTCCGAGTGAGGGCGAGTCTTACTATCACCCCTCCTCCTATCCTCCTCCTCCAACCGGTCTACCCAACAACCCACTCACTGACTCCCCCTACAGCTCAGACATGGGACAGCGTCAGGCTTGCATGTTTGCCGGCGCCGAGCCCAGACTGGATGAACTCAACTGTACATCCTGGTCATACACCTGCCCGCTCTCCTCTGCCATGACCCCAATGGAAACCTACCCACCTTACACCCCTCATCCCCCCTACAGCTCCAGCCCTCAGGGCTCCCGACTCAGTGCTTTAGCCCACCAGAGCTCTCCGCCGCTGGGAGAACACATCACCCACGACCCCTTTCAGAGCCAGAGCTCTGGACCTTCATCTCAGAGCTCCCAAAACATTCACAGCAGGCAGCTCAGCCCTCCTCTAAGAGAGTATCCTCGCTACACGCCCAACCTGTCTCCTCCTCTCTACCACACACTAGAAACACACACACACATCAGATGTGGCGTCCCAGAATGGAGTGCAGCCTCCTAACTGAACCAGAGGACACGTGCGAAAGACTGACAGAGATTCCTCGTCTCAAATTCAGCGACCCTTCTTTTTGCTTCGCTGAAAGATGCTGCGCCATATACGGACTGAATATGATATGACCTTTGTAAAATATTTGTGAAAAGTGATTTTGTGCTGTGTGAGGAAGTCTCATCGTTCCTCATGTTTCCCCTCTGTGCTGGATGGAGCAGTGGATTGTTAAAGACTGGATTTGGACATCCATGAAGTGTTAAAAAAAAGAAGAAAAAATGAATCCGAGCAGCACAATCAAAGTTGAACTTTATTGTCTTTCCATACCCCAAAGACTGGTGTCATCCACATGTTTGCACTGTGAGCCCTGCTGAGGCCAGACCGTGAACAGCACGAGGCTGTTTTCCTCTCAATGAGTCCCACTCTTTCCATTGTGAAGGATGTAAATTGTGACCCACTGTCAGACAGGCAGTAACATTTACTGACCAAAATAATCTCAGCTCTCACAGCAGAGCCCGAGGGAGACATTGTTTCTCTTTAGTGGAGCAAAGCACCGCTCCATGCTCCGTCTCAGTGAAGGAGAAAAGGCATGAGTTGTCTGTGCGTGTGTGTGTGTTTGTATGTAAAGCCTATGTCAGTTCAGCTCAAGGATGCTGTGAGTTAATTTCCAATGAGACAGGCAGTAGTAGCTGCAGGCGCTGCACCATAGAAATAAACAGTTTGTTTAGACCACGCTACAGGCTGAAGGACCTGTAAACACAGCTTCCAATGCATTCTGGGTAAATGCACAACTCAGCGTCACGCAACTGTCACCGCTGTCCTTTCAGTCACCCCCAGCTGACCAATCCGCTTTCTCCGTTCACTGAGAGCCAGCCAATGAACAAGCGCCTCTCTTTTATCCCCAGCTGACCAGTCAGAGCTGGAGTGCAGCGTGTTTCATGTGTGCCTGTGTGCTGGCCCATTTTAGTTTGTTTCTGAATTATTCATGGGTCCAGTGTTGATCCCTGACATGTGAGGATTGCTCAGCAAACATAGACAATCACAGTGCTGTAAATGGGCTAATGTTGATGTACCAACTCTTTCAAATATTCTTTTGAGTCCTTTTACTTCTAAATGCTCCCTGTTGCGTCCATACAGAATGTCTCCATTAATTGCTGTGACAAGATTGGGTTAAATGCATTTCCCTGTAAAGAAACATGTGTGTCACCCACTGTGCAAGATTTTGGTTTATTGTGTAATGAAGCAGTTTTTATGTTTATGTCCAGGTGTTTTACATGCAGTAACATGTGAGAAGGTGCTCTAACATTACAAACCATCAGTATGCAGAGAGCAGATCCTCATCATTCCTTGATGTGTATTTGTGTGTATGTGTGTGAGTATATGGGTGCGTTACAATGAGATTTTTTATAGCGTTGTTCCTGCTAATAGTATTTATTACTCTAGATTTGTAAAGATTAGTTTGTTGTTAACTTGTGAAACAAGACGTTATTGTTCAAAGATTTTTGTTTCTTTTTGAAGATTTGTTTCTGGTTTCACCCTCCATCTCCAAGTGGTGATAAATAGTTGTGATAAACAAACAAAATTTGCTGTTCAATGGAAATAAAGACAGATTTATATACAGAAATGGAATAAATTTTAGAGAATTTTTGCGTAAGTCAAGTGGTTGTAGTGTTCTTCTTTGTGATTGGACAAGAAACGCAGCAGAGACGAACTATTAACATTCCCAGGGGGTTATTTAAAGTACTTTCAGCACCTTGGGTGTGGAAACTCTTTTAAGTGCGGTGCAGTTTATCAGTTTCAATGCATGATTCAGTATGAAGGACCTGATAACAACAGCAGCCTGCTCCTTCTCTCAAATGCTGTGTGTGCAACAATCTCATTCAAAAATGTAGAGAGCATTGTTTAAAGTGGAGCAGTGCATGTGCTATGACGTCTTATCACATATAAAAGACCCCAGTGTCTCTAACTTTTCCACTCAGCAATGAACCCCTCAGAGTGTTGTGGGTGCTGTGCATACCTTGTCCGCCTCCTGTTATCTCTGACAGGTTGTTTGGCATCTGCAGTCTCCACCAGCTGGACCCCCTCACTGATGCCCAGAGAGGGTTCGGGTCTGCCGGGATGCAGGACAAAGAAAGGTGGGGGTGTGTTGGTGGTCCCCCCCTCCCTTTTCTTAGACTCCCCTCCTCTCTCTCCTCTTGACATCTCATGTTTCTGTGTCTCTCACAGCAAAGTTAACCTCTTACACCTTACACCTGCTCAGAGTTTACAGCACACTTGTTTTGAAAGAACAAATGGACGTAACATGAAGAGATTTATTTAGAAAAGGCTGCTAAATCATTAAACTTCCTGGTGTATTTACATTCAATTGCATAGTTATATGTCAGTTGTCAGACCTCCCTCTCTCTCTTTCTCTTTTTCTCTCTCTTCCTTTCTCTCTCTCTCCTACACCATAAGGTCAGAGGTTAAGCAGGCAGCTCTTCAGAGGGTCTGTTCCTCCTTAACCCTTCGTCTCCAGACAAACTCGGGCTAGGATGAGGAAAGGGGGAGAGGGAGGTCCCATACATGGGCCTCCGACTCTGAAGATGGATTGCGTCGCTTCATGTTTGCTTCTACAGTAACGGAGCTCGGTGATGACTTCTGTGTGGCTGGAAGTTAGCTGGGAGAATACAGCTTTGGATAAAGTGGTAAAGTAATATTAAACACAGAGTGTGTGTTTGTGCATGTGTGAAGGATCTTAATCCGTCTGTGGAGGACTTTCTCAGACACACTGGTCAGACAGTAGATTGATGAACCTCTGTGATCAAAGAGCCTAAGTGGTGCTTATCATTATCTCCCAGACGAACCCCCCAACACACACACACAAACACACACACACACACACACACACACACACACACACACACACACACACACACACACATACACCATTAACCCCTCCGCCTGCCCTCAACATATTCTACTTTTCTCATCCTTATCCAAATTTACCATGATGGTTTCTAACAGACACAGAGCACAAACAAACGCAAACACACATCTTTTTATCGTCGTGTGTGACGAGACACCGCATGTAAAAACAGAAAAAGACTGACATTTGAAAATGTCACACATTTGGCCTGCAGACCTAACATTCTGTATCACAACTAAACTAGGAGGGTTGCTGAGAAGGGCTTATGTTTCTGCTGTATGAATGTTAAAGCTGCTGCCCGGCTACCAAGACCCATTTATCTAGCAAAGAAAGCCCCTTTAAAAGGCATCAAAGAGTTATTTAAGCTTATTTCATTAAAGTCTGAACTATTGGATTGAATCTATAAATGTGTAGCAGGAGTCTCTTGCAGGACACTGAGAGGCATTTGTGTGATGTCTAGCATTAGTGATGCCATTTTGTGTAGAATAAGTGGTCTGAGATGGAGTGTAATTGGTAAAGTTGATTACGGTTCATCTCTATGGGTCGGATGGTGCTCCGTCTCTGTGGCAGTAAAGGGAAACAGCTCAGTCCTCCCTGACTAGCATGGCACTAGTTCAGCAGCTGTTACACTGAGATGTCATAGAAAATAGAGAAAGCTTGGATTGATTTTCACGTTTCAAAAGTTTAGAGTTAAATATTAAAATTGTTTTTGTATTATTTTTTCTTTCCCCAATGGCTTTGCAGAAACTTGAGAACAACAATCACACCAAAGCTTGTTCAGGTGTTTTTAGAGAGGGAATTGAAAGTTGAGAGAGCATAGCATATGGGTTGATGGGTTGATGGATACATCAAACATATCTCTCTCAGCATATGTTAATATCCCGAGCCATACGGAACTGTAATTAGAATCAGTAAGCACTGTATGGCACTAAGAGGACAGCACAAAGGCAGTACAATAATGTAAAACAATGAATGCTTGGCCATTACATGTGGTGCAACAAAGTAGGATGGTGGAGGTTTATTTGAATGATACTATCCATCCTTGTTGTTATTTAAAAGCCACAAGAATGGTCTAATGCTGTTAAGCACAGTATGGAAACAAGACTGAGACTCAAAGCTAATTTCCCCCTAAATGAGAGTTTATGGCTGAAACGGCCCTGAAATCACTGAAGTAGATCTTAATATGAGCATAAGGGCTGTCAAGGATAAGAGGCCAAGTAGGAGTGTGCGTGTGGTGGGTGGGTGGGGGGGGGGGGGGGTGCTTGGGTTGTCCTGCGTGTTGCATCTAAAAGACAAAGGAAGAGGTTAAGGGTCAAACCAACAGCAGACAGGCCAATCCAGGGTCAGAGGGCTCAGGCTAACCTGATCAGTGATGGTTGTTTATCTGGCCATCCTCGAACCATCACCCTGATGGAGCTGCCTGATCCTTCTCTCTCATGCTGGACTCTCACTTTTAGACTGGATCAACTACTCAGTGCCAGTTTTAAAGAACTGCTGATCCCCGTAAAAGATACAAACATGCAAACATCACGAAAAATCAGATTCAGGGTATCTTGTTGTCATGTGGCTGTCACGTCCCAGGATCGGGTCCAAAGGGATAACTTTGTCTCCCCGATTTTTCTGTCGCTCTCCCCAGTGGAAGCAAAGTTTTTAAAAAGGACACTGTGATGTGAGCAAGAATAATTGTTTTAACTCCTAACATACCGCCAAGGTCCCAAGACCAGCAGCCAAACACACATGACAGGGTGAAAGGGATAGAGGCGCTCCCGCAGTGGGTGGTGAGGGGGGTTGTGGGACGTCATGGAGCCAATGTCTCGTCTAATTACAGCCAGAGGACTGGAGAGGCACGCTAATCCCCCACACACACATACACACAAATAAAGATACACAAAAACACTCTCTTTAAGACAAAGCCCCACAACCAGCAAGACACACAAACACATACACACACACAAACCCATACAGTCAGTATTAACCCCATACCCCCTGACCTCAGTCCGGTCCCCTTGTCCAGACAAGACACACATAATGATATCACTACCAGCAGGACTTCACTTTGCCGCTCCTTTTGTTTGCTCACTGTACAGACCGGCTGTGGCCCCTCACCGTCCCCCAATTTTGATTAAAGGAACATTGTCAGGTCATTATTGTGCATGTGCCCAGGACCGTAGCCAGGATTTCAAAAATACTCAACTCATGAGTCCAAGTTCTCACAATGCAACCCCTCCTTCTCAAAAATTCTGTGACTTTCACAAAGAAAGTCTCGATTTGTTTAACTAATTATTTGGATGTTTTAAATTCATAAAAAATAGGAATAAAATCTGCTGGGGAAACTCCCACTTGTATCCTTTTTTCTTTCTTTCTTTTGCCTAATGACTCTAAAGCAGCTATAATCAATATTATATCTGTATAACATTATTGTGTAAAACAATGTTTCAAAAGACAAAAAAACAAAACAAAAGTGTCCCTTGTAGTGAAAAAACGTATCTGTAGCTCCCCTCAACTTTACAGACCTTTATAGTGAGCTTTTCAGCTCATTGTTTATCTGTCTCGGCCCAACTTTATTGTTTTGGTACACTCATATCACTCTCATAGTGAAAAAGCTCCAAAACCCCACAGTACATTTCCTGCTCAGCAGCAAGTCGCTGACGTTTATCTGCGGTTTGGTGCTGAAGTTAGTAGAGCACAACAGCTAACAGAGACCAGTCAAGTCAACTTTATTTATATTGCACAATTAATACATAATAAAATGCAACACAGTGTGTTTTACATAGCAATGATGTTGTTGAACAAAAAACTGTGCAGAATATAGAGATGACAAAATATTCAAGGCACACACACGTTCACATACACACCCATCCTGAACCTCATACACACTAAGAAGAGCTAAAGGAGTTGGATAAGGGACTTACATTCAACAGGTGGCCAGGAATACGACAAATAAACAATAACTTGTATAAAAGAAAATATGTCAATGCTGTCTTCACAACTGGTTTCCGCTGCTTGTCAAGTGGCCAATGAAATCAATTATTGGAGATTTAGGTAGTCAAACTTTAATGTGGCAAGTCCAAATACTAGATTCAGCCTATAAAATACCCAAATTGCCTTAATTCTCAGAAAATAAGGCTACAGCCATACAAGTGTCAGGCCCCTGCTTAAAAATGGCATGCCTAAAATGAATAGTGTATCTCTGCAACTTCAAGGTATATTTGAATAATCTTGATATCACAATAAAGGTAACTAGTGAGATTTCTTCAGAGGTGTAAGAGTAAGTGAAGATGTAGCACAATATAAATGATAAAAACTGTTCTGGAGTGAATATCCTTTTGAATTAGTTCAGTTGTAGCCCAAAAGCTCTTGTACATCACAACATCTGAACATTAGCTGTGCGCAAGTTGATGCTAATAAAGTTAAGCAGGGCAAAGTGGGAGAGTAAGTTTAAGAGGAATGTTGAGGGGGAATCTCCAAATAGTCCATTTTGGGTTCACCATCTGTGCATTTGAAATTGTCTCAGGTAAATGTGACAGTAGTTTAATTTAATTTGTACATCACTATAGGTATTAATTCAATGTAACCAAATACAACTCTGGCTTGGTTTTGAAGAATCACTCAAACACTTCTTACAGGAGTATGACTGTTTGATGCAGGAAGGCAGCAAATACAGAAAGCTGGAATCAACTCAAAAATGCTCCAGAGATAATGGAGTAGCCATTAGCAGCTCTGACACAACATCTGACCCCAAACAGCAAAGGTAAGACATCATTTACAGTTATTACTGTATAAAATGACATTTATTTTGTCTCTCTTCTTCTGCTGCTGATTCATTGTGTTTTGTACGTAGAGTGATAATCTGTGGAGGCTTTCTTGATATTGATTGAGCGGATAGCATAAAGTAGCTCAATGCTAGCTCCACAAACAAACATCAGCATGCTAACATTCTCCTAAAACCAAGCAGGTATCATGTTTACTGTGCACGAAATACAAAGCTGAGGTTGATGGGAATGTAGCGTTAAACCAAAATGCACAAATTGACACTTTAAACTTGATGATAGTTGATGAGAAGTCAGAAGGTCACCGAAGTTACTATCATTCTAGACCAAAGTGGTGAACCGACCAACAGACGGATTCACATCCATAGAGCCACATGGTAGCATGGCTGAAGGCCGAGGCCATGACCTATATGTCCTTGATTGTAGTGATGGTCCATATTGGGTATTCCTTATTTCAGTAGTTTACGACCTCATCCTCACTGTGGCCTTATATTCTCCATGTAAATTCAACCAAACAAGAGATTTCCCTTCATGAATAGTTTCATTTGAAAGATGTTGAATGTGAATATTCTGTATGTCACAAGAAAAATTAAAAACTTGGATGGAATCAGAAAGAATAGACATCATTTTGTGTATCAGATGTATATCAGGTAAATTAGGATACCTCAAGCAGTCCTTAATCCAGTTTGGGAAACATTGTCTTATTAGTATAAAAGATGTCCCAGCTAGAATTATTAAGGAAGAATAGTTTTTAAATCTGTAAAATATATTTAACACATGTCGTTGTATTCAGAAATGAGAAAATACTATGCTTTCAGTTGCGTTTTCTAGAGGTCCCATGTGCCTCAGCGTCCCCTCAGAGGCCTCCCTCTCTGCTTTTTGGTCAATCGTGCTTCCCATGCAGACTTGTTGACACTTGTGTACAGGCATGTTTGCAAACAGGCCAGACAAGACCACTGCTGTGAGACAAACACAAAACACAAACATCAATAAACAAACAAATCCATTCACACACCCCATTCCCTCCAAACACTGCGTGCACACGCAGCCCAATTTCAAAGTACTCACTCAGCTCGCTGTCAGACGCCATTGTTCGCCAGCAGCAGCAGCATTGTTTGGTTCATACTCAGTGCATTTCTGCGACCTTGTCTCATTATTAATAGATGGTGTCAGAGAGTCGCTGCCCTCTCTATCTGACAAGGCATTAGCATAAACACAGACTTCCTCTTAATATCTGTTTGCACCACACTGTTGACCTTTAATAATGGATGTCTAAATGTTTGTTACCTGTCCACTCAAGTGTGTGTGTGTGTGTGTGTGTGTGTGTGTGTGTGTGTGTATGTGTGTTTCTGCGCAAGCTACAGTGAAAGTAAAGGCCTTTTAGTATTATGCTTTTTTATTTTGTATTTTACGAATTTAAAGCGAGTCTTGACGAGTAAAATAAAACTTAATGTCCTAAAATAACATTTTTCCAAGCAAAAGAAAATCGTATGAAAACAATCTTCTGAGTAAGGTGCTAATGAGGCAATCAGAGCAGTTAAGCAGAATATGCAGGGAGTAGTCATAAACCAAAACCAGAAAAACAACTTGACAACACACACACACACAAAAAGAGTTATATGAGTTTTCAAAGCATCATGGGACAACAGTTTCAGAAAACGGCCAACATACGAAGAAGCGTCAGTCACAAACACTGTAACTCTGGTTCAAATGGTTAGAAAACCTGTCCAGAGAATACATGTAACACTAGTGAGATTCATTCAGAGGTGTAAGCATCAGTGTACTGTACTGGGTAAATGTCAGTGAAGATGTAACAACATGTACATGCTGCGTAGCTCTCATGAATTTAGAGATTTATTGTCTTAATTTGTTGTTTTTTTGTGTTTATTACTGGAGCACTAATGGCGTATGACAGAATACATTCATCAACTTCGGAAAAGGAAGCATGGTGATTAAGTGCAGCGGACTTTGAGACGATCACCGTCCACGGCCGATCAACCAGCCAGACCTGCCTGACCAAACGCCACCAAACCGTCCCAGGGTGGAGGCTCTGATGGAAGCTAAGCTAACCCAAGTAGGACCTAATGCCACTCCACTACCAGCCTACTGCTGACTGTCTGACTGTCTGATTGCAGAAAAACAAGATGGATGAAATAAGACTTCCCAGCGATGGGAGGTCAGTGTCTGTTGTGTCCACAAGAGACCTGGCTCCATCGTCGTGTCCCAGATCAAGCTGCTCTTGGTGGGCGGACTGAAGGACAGAGTGCAGGATTTCGGTGGGACGAGACGAGGTGGACTCCGTGTTTACATGATGATGCTTGGGGCTCAAACATTGTCAAAGTTAATGGACAATGTTGTCCTGATGTGGGATGTTAAGATGTTGGCTGTATTATCTGCACAGAGAATTGTTTTTGTTGCTGCTGTTTACATTCCTTATGATGCAAATAAACTAAAAATACACTACAGGAATGCATTACTGTTTTTGTTTTGTTTTGTTTGTCATGTTTTTCTTGTGTTACAAATGGGCTACAACTGCATTTCTTTGTGCATCCCTGTGTTGCATAGTGACAACAAATGATCCTTGAATCCTTAGATAAAGACAGATTTTATTTTCCATTTGATGTAATAGGGCATTCATTTAAGAAAGATACTGGATTTGGATTGAATCTGTCACTTAGAGTAGGGTAATTCAGCTTTTCTGACACATTTAAACAATGTATGTGCGACTTAAGAGGACATTTAGGAGGGAAATGGGAATCAAAAGGTTTTTCTTTTAATGAGCAGTGCTACCAGTATTCTTCATTGTCCTCATGGGCTTTATGCCTGACATTATAGATTCTGACCTATTCATCTTCTTCTCCTCGTCCTCCTCAGCTGTTAAAAGGTCTCCTGGTGTTTACATGGGTGTTATGTCTGCATCTCCTCAGCCTCACACTCTGCCCATCACCTGACACAACATGCTTTTATTATAATAGCATCCTTCCATTAGTATTAATAAAGTACTATGTGTGTGTGTGTGTGTGTGTGTGTGTGTGTGTGTGTGTGTGTGTGTGTGTGTGTATGCAGCAAGTCATCCATTCATCAAAAATGGATATAGCAGCATCTCTGCCTGCAGCTATCTGTGTTGTTGTTTTTCCTCTTCACTGCCTTTCAGTCATGCCTTTTTTCTTTCTTTATCTCCCTTTTTCTGTGTGTGTGTGTGTGTGTGTGTGTGTGTGTGTGTGTGTGTGCGTATGTGTGTGTATGTGTGACACACATTTACAGCGGATGCATTTTTCTGGTTCTGCTTCTTTTACTGTAAGCACATCTACGCCACACCTGGCAATTATTATGCAAAAATAGCTGCACACAGCATTTCCATTAAGCGTGCTAATGCCAACTTCCTCTGTCACCACGCTGCAGTGTGCTCCCAGTATGAACATGTAATGTCAAATTACCATTAACTCAATCCTATCTGTGGCTCCTACTCACTGTAAAGGTGATAACAAGTCGTTGAAGATATTTTAGGTGTGCATGAAGCCATGAATGTCCTGGTAATATTCATCATTTGATGATGAATATTACTGAAGGCAAAAGAGACTATCAGCGATTGCCTTTTTTCACAGAACAATCTCACCATAAAGTCTATTTCAGTGGCTGTTTTGGAGCTTTTGATCACTTCACATGATCTTCATCTGCAGGTGGCATTGTAGATGTTTAAATTTACATTCCTTCCTGAGCACTTGAAGTACCTCTCATCCATGTCGGCTGAAAATTTTGGGCTCAAAGTTCGTTCATGTCCACAGAAACAGCACTTAACAGCAATCTGACCACAAGGTCCATTTAGTAGTTGCTCACAAGATCAGTTCTCAATATCTGTGTCTTCACTGACTTTTATTGACCATACGACCAGATCATACTGTATATTCATTTATACTCGAATGCATCTTGCAGTGAGTCAAAGACTGTGGCCCTAAAATGGGATCTCTGCCACAAAGTACCAGATAAACACATAAAGGTATTATCAAGCTTTGTGTGTTGCAAGGACACATATTGTTACATTTTAAAGCCTCTGACAACTTACACCTATGAACTAGGTGACACTTAAAACCCTTAACATTCAGTTTCCCAATTTGATTTCCTCTCGGATAGATTGTTAAAATCATTTCATTCCAAATAAGTTGATGGTATATATCTTGTATCAACTTATTCCAGACTGTCATTGAAGCTATATTTACACAAATTGAAATATTTAAATCCATGGAAATATTTTAGATGCATTTTGCATCATTTGATACACATTTCTCAAGATGTCTGCCAGACTTATAGAAACTTTAGGCCAGGGTCTAGTGGTCTACGAAGCATATCATCTTATGCCACATCCGTGGTTCGACTAAGGATATTTGCCCGTCTCTCCCCCCTTCCACATTTCCAGTGTCTCGTCAGACTCAAATACAGTTTTGCATAAATTAGGTCTACATCTTTTGATCCAGAGTAGCCTTAACAACTTCACACAACTGATCTTGTTTAAAGCCAAGTGTCATGATGTGTGCCTGTGTCTGTCAGTCTAGTGTGTGGTGTGTAGCACGTGCTTGCATGAACTGTCGAGCATCATTCAAAACGTCAGCAGCAGAAAGGTGTGATATTAAGTGTGACTTTTGAGCTTAAAGTGAAAAAATCACACGTCTCCCTTTGGTAACACCTGTCAATCAAGTGTCTGAAACTCATGTTTCAGGGGTCACATCACTGAGGTCCATGCTGTACACACATTGTCTGTTCTTTTTTAATATATACTACTTTTCAAAAAGTTTGGAATCGCCTGTGATATTGACGTTATTCTTACCTACAAGTGGTTAGATTGAATAAATTTGAACTGTAATCCGTCAATCTACAGATGTTCAGCGGATATTTACTGATCCAAGTTTATTTTCAAAAAGCTCTATGCATATAGGGGCATGTATTGTCTAGCACTGTCACCTCACAGCAAGAGGGGCCTGGGTTCAATTCCCAGGCTCGACGGGCCCTCTGTATGGAGTTTACATGTTCGCCCCGTGACATTGTGGGTTCTCTCCGGATTCTCCACCTTCCTCCCACAGTCCAAAGAGATGTAGCTTAGGTTAACTGATGACTCTAATTTGCCCATAGGTGTGAAATTTTAGCGTGAACGGTTGTCTGTCTCTTTGTGTCAGGCCTGCGATAGTCTGGCGACTTGTCCAGGGTGAACCCTGCGTTTGCTTAATGTCAGCTGGAATTGGCTCCAGCCCCACCACGACCCTGAACAGGATAATTGGTTAAAGATAATGGATGGATGGACTGTGCATATAACTAGTGGAAGTTGACACGCCCTCCGTGTCATGTCCAAAACTGAAGCTAGATGTTTACCTAGGGCGACATAGTATGAAGCTTAGGGCCACTGACCAGGTGTCGGTATTTGACAAGTTGGGAGTGAGGAGTTTTGGTCTCTATGTACAAAACTTAACTTTTTTGGCAAACCCTTCATACAAAATAACATCTATTTGCAAAAAGGACCCTAAAACCATTACAAAATCTAGAGTACTTCTGAATAAAGCTTTTGTGGCAGGAGATTCCAGACTTGTGAAAGGTAGTCTGCTATCAAGTGGGAATAATTAACAAAAATGAAAGATGAAAATGAAGATCATTGTATAGTTGGTCAGATAGATTAGACTCAGAAGCAAAAAAAAAAAAAGGAAGGCTGTGGGGCTTTGGTGCCCACAACCCTTTGCCTGTTTGCCTGCTCAATAATCCATGGGTGATGGTGTATTGATATTAGGGCTGGAGGGGATCTTTAAAAAGCTAGAACCAATAAATGTTTTAGTGTGTTTGCTTGAAAAATACTGTAAACGACTAACTGGTTGTCAAAATAGTTGGCAATAATTGGTTGATTAATTGATTAATGAACTTTTGTTTACATATATGACGTTGTTTTGATGGAGCTGCTACAATGGTAGCAAAGCTTAGCGCCGATCGATCCGAGCTCCATTGAGAGAACAAGCATTTTGAAAGGCAACACAGTATGAATTCAGACTTTTTACAAATCTGCATTATTATGTAGTTATTTCGGCATCTGTTATCCGTTTATTGCAATTAAATCACAGCAAAATTGTTTATTTTGGGGTTCATACAGCTGTAGTAAACCAGCCGATGTCTTGCTAGACACAGTGAATACAGCTCGATGAAATCCACAGAGCTCCTCCGGACTATGTTATGAACCCAGACAAGAAGGCCTTTAGTTTCCCGACACGTGGGACTTTCACAACAAGTACAAAGCAGAAATAGAGGTTATTTCCTCCATGGTTGATGGCGGAAGTAAACGGCATGGTTGATAACGGTTTTCATGGAGATAAGCCACGCCCCCTCTTCGAGTAAACTCCCGCGAGTAACGCGACGCGAAAGTTCACTTTACGTTTGGTGTGAACGTAGCAAAGCTGGGAGTAAAACTCTTATGAAGGAAGTTGCTTTTCTTTGTACAGAAATGATGGATTGTGCCTTTAAAAGTTCCTGGTTTACGTTACCATAGAAATGAGGGGGGGGGGGCAAAGTTTGAAAAGTAACGTTAACAAAGACTGCAAGATAGACCAACTTGACTTGACTCTGTCTGAAAACAAAGAGAACAAAGAGTAACGTTCTATGTATGTTAATGAAGTCCAGGAGCGTCCGTGAGGAGCCGGATCCACAGTGAGTTCATGTGGAGCGGTGGGTGCTCCGTGGTGGAGCGTGTGGAGCTCAGCCAGAATCATCACGAGCGGTCGATGTTAATAACTCCCCACTATGCTCGTGTGTGAACAGGAGAGTGAGCGGTGTGATGGCAGGAGGACCCTTGCGTGACTGCAGCTTTGCCCTCTTTGATATGCAGAAGAAACGCCGGGAAGAGGAAGCGCTTGAAACAAAGATCAAGGAGCGCTGTCAGGTACTAGTTACCTCCCAACGTTACTTATCACGGTGGAACGTGTAGCAGCTAAGTTAACTACTCAACTCTTCACGTTACTTGACACGAGGTAGTTTGGCCTAATGTGAGAAAGCTCTTGTGCCTCACTTAAAAAAGTTCATCTATTCTTACAAACTGTCTCCTTCCTAAAATTGATATACAAAAAATACTATGTAGTAATATTATAAAAGAGTTAATTATTTTGACCAACTTCAGTCCTGATCATAGTTGGCAAATATTCATTGTTTCAGAATTTTAACCTATTAAATGATAGTTTGTTTACTCAATTATTCCATTGTTCTTATGGGAAAACAACAACACAAACATTGAATTATATTTTCTATACTAAATGCTTGGGGGATTTTTTTTTCCACAGTCTGGCACACGTCAATGATTAGCAACAACATTGATATTGATGTATTGCATCAAACACACACCAGAAAAATAGTATATATGTGACCAGTAGGGACAACATTAGAAAATGGTTCAATCTGCTGGAAACTTGTAAAAACTACTATTCTGAAGCCAGGGCTCTAGATTAAAAGCCTGATATAATAGAATGCACATTTTTATGCTGTAATGCTAATGGCCAAGGATCAAGAAGTGTGGTTTCAAAGGGATGTGTATGTTTCATATGCATTTACACACCTAAAATGATTTAAAAAAATACTAATTAAAAAGCCCAAAATGGCCCTTGTGAGGCACAACTGTCTAGCAGTTACCAATCGCTAATGTTACTTCTCGAGATGTAACGTTCTGCCTTAATATGTGAGAATTGATACAGAATGCTACATCGTGAGAAGTCATTTTAACTGACTGAGCATGCATCACAACTATTCTGAAGTCATTTTTGCCTGCTGTGTGTGTTTTTATGTAGATATTGGAGAGTTTGCAACAGCGCAGAGATGAGTTGCATGTGGAGATCAAGAAAGCGAGGGATTTACACTTAAGCTTTGATACGTTTCTGAAGGTACAGTAGAGGAACATTTCACTCAAGACTCCTGTATAAGACTGTACGTAACGTTATTGGATTTCAGTTTCATGGCTGAAACTCGACAAAAGCAGCAACACTAAGTCCCTCTTATCTCCTTCCCTGCAGGATGAAGTCGTTGTTCAAGCTGCTGAGAAAGCAGAGAAGGAGAGGAAAGAGGTGCTTCAATTGGAGGCAGAGCTAGAGAGGCTAAAGCTGGTGTATGCTGAGCTGATGGAGAGGAAACGGGAACAGCAGCGTCAGATACAAAGACTCAGTGTATACAAGGACTTCATGGTGCGGGTGGTCACGATGGCTAAGGTACTGCAAGGACGTCTTTACATGCAGAGAAACTCAATCTAAATTTGTTTGTCGTACATTAATAGTCTATCATCAAAAGAGCCATTTACTTAAACAGAGGTTCCCAGAATTTTAAGACTGTATGACTATGTAACAAGCCACATTTTAAGACGTGACGGTAAATCCTGGATTGATGCAGCTAATTTTCTAACGTTTCTCATTTAGTTAGAAGTGGCACAAGAAGTGTTAAGTCATGGCGGTAAGCCTCCTAAAATCTTGATAGATCTTGTCTCTCGATGATGGCCTAAACAGTAGACATAAACACTCATTAAATATATGGCATTGCTATGTGAAATAACACCTCTGGCCCTGTCTCTTTACAGGTACATGTCTTATTTCAGAAAAGTGCAGTCATTTCTAAGGTGTTTGCAGAGGTGGTCATGGACTTGTTTTAAATAGATAATGAAGTTGGATTTTTGAGCTACACCTTTTAACGTTTGTGTGTTTTACAGTTTGATGATGTAAAGGAGCTCACGGGTCATATAGAGAGTCTTCTCCACTTTCAAGACCATTTCTATCAGAGAGAAATTAAGGCGCATGAGCAGGTCGACCAGCTGAAAGATTCCCTGCTGACACTGGAGGACAATCATCGTTTGCTGCGGCTGCAGAAGAACAACCGGCTGTCCCAGCTCCAGACCGAAATGGAGAAGACGTGCTCTGAAGCTCTATCATGGGTATCAGACATGATCCTGGTTACAAGTCGGGCATCAGAGCTTACACCCAATCAAATGTTGCTTAAATGTACAGCTCCCATCTTGTGTGGAATTCAGTTGTCCCTGTCTTCACACAGGAAAGGAAGTGGAACCACATTCAGGAAACAGCAGCAAAGAAAACACTCTTGTTGGGACGGATTAAGGTGGCGACCCTTAACCTCTATGAAATGACAGGTGGCATGGTAGAAGGAGACGCACCTGTGAATCTGAATGACACAGAGAAACAGCTTGATAAGGTGTGTACCCTGACAGAGCAGAGATGGTGATGAACTGCAGAGAGATAGAAAACAAACAACTTATGGTTTTCTACTGTTTCCTCTTTAGGTCAAGATGTTCATCCAGGACCATGAGAGCATACTAAAACAACATCAAACTCCCTCACAGAAACATGATGGACAGGAAGAAGACAAGTTAAAGCCCAAAAAGCACATTTCAACTTGTGCATCGCAAGATGCTTCAATTTAAGCTTAAACATACGTTTTCATGCTGCTTTAAAACTGAATTCACTGAACTATAGCATTGAATAATAATAGTTGTTCTCATGTAAAACTAAACCTGAACTTAAAGACAATTAACTTAAATAAACTTAAGACACTGAAGCAATCAACAACTTTTGTTCATTTAGCTCCTCTTTGTAATTTACATAGCTTGATTTTGAGTTATGAAATGTTGCTGATAGTGGTAACTGTACACTTGAGGTTGCCTTGTTTAAACTTGATAAATACTGTATATCTAGTAAGACTATCAGATCACTTGTACTGGTGGTGGTTCAATCAGCTCCTCTTGTTCACAAGACAAATGGAATGTAGAGGAGTGATCATTCTGAACATAAGGGCCTATACTGCCACCCTGTGGCCATTAAAGAACACGGCAACTGGTACACCCATTGAATTAGTCCCCTGATGAATCTTATTTTAGCTGATCAGATCTGTTTTCAGTTTATAGTTAAGAGCTATGCTGGAGATTTGCTGAGGTCATTAAAATCCATGTACTTACAAGAATTGTAAAGCTGCTCACTCAAAACATGTGCAACAATCCAAATGCCAGAACATTTGTGTGGGTGTCCAATAGTAACAGATGTTCATTATCTGCAGCTGTTTCAACATTTATGATTAGTTTGATATTGTCTGCCGCAAGAAGGTACCGATATATTAAATGTTGATCACAAAAAAGTTAGAAAGTGCTGCAATCCTTTATAATGTGTTCTTCACAAAAATAGTAAATACTAGTTTAAAAGATTAAGTACTTTATTAAAGACAACACATAAATGACACACATGCGGAACATGGACTGTATTGTTTTTTTTGTAAAAGATGTTCGACAGCTAGGGTGTTTATCTGTAGCACCAGAGTAAGACACTGTGAGGTTAATTAGTTCATTTGGTCTTATTTTTGCCTTTTTTGGCCTTCTTGCTTTTGCCCTTGTTCTTTAAGGACTTGCGAGTGATGTAGCCTCTCCACCAGGCTTGGACTAAAATAGCAGCTTTGGTCTTCAACTCCAGCTCCCGCATCTCTTCCCTTCTCTTCTCATCTGCTAGCCGACGCTTCTCCTGGATCTCGTTGCACTCCAGCTCCAGGGCAGAAAAGCGTTTCCCCAGCTTCCTCAGCTGCTCCTCCTCCCGTTCATAATCCATTCCATTCACCTCCAGGTCGGCCTGAGACAGGTGATGGTGGCAGTTAAATTAAAGAGTGAGAGATGGTGGTGGATAGAATGAGTAGTGAATATTAAAAAAAGCATAGACAGGCCTTATTGATAGGCCTATTTGATCATTTCATAGCAGGTATAAATACTTTAATGCCTTGCTGATTAAAATCCGCCAAACCAATTAAATAGGTCACTGAAGGCATCTGTCCTGGAGACAGCCTGAAGGCGATGTGTGAAATGACCGATGTAAATGAAACAACTGAGCTAGAAAACATATTTGTTAAATTGATTAGTTGATCAACAGGAATTATTTTGATAATTCATCGTTATAGTTAGTTGTTTAATAAAGTAAAAATGGCAAACAGCTTCTTTAATGTGAAGATTGAGTTGGATGATACATAAACTCGTATAGTTTGAGAAAGCTTGTATAGACTGACCAAACTCCATCAGGTAATAGGGACTGTGAGATGCCGGTAAAGAACAGACTGCCATGTTAAACACCCTGATTATAGCCTCAACAGGCACATGAACCAGTGTCCAGAGAATACACACTTCATTATTTTTTCCAGATACTTTTGTCTCTTTGTGGGGGATGAGTTTGTACCTGTTTTTTTTCCATGTCATTGTCAAAGATTTGGAGCATGTATTCAAGTTCTTCCACCAATTTTTCATTTTTCTGCCAAGGAAAAGAAAACAGTAATAGTGACATAGGTTTTAATGCAAATGAAACATGATAGTACATTTACTGTGAAATGTTGATAAAATGATACACTAAACTCACCTCTTGGATTTCTCTCTCTGCCTGCCTGTTTTTAGGGATCAAATTGTTGAGCTGACTGTTCAGTTGATCAATCTCCTGTTGTATACCGGTTTGCTTCATCTTTGCCGACTTCATATGTGACTGGTACTGCTTGTCGGCAAGAAATGACATACCCGGTTCTTCTTTGATCCCTTTCAGAGAACGCTGCAATTTTTTTAGCTCATTATTATTGCGAGAAATCTGTGATACAAACAGAAAGATAAAGGAGGTAAGATAGGGAAACATTCAAGAGTAGAATATATAATGGCTTCAAAAATAACAAAGTCTTTAGTCTAAAGTCTTTGTTTTTTCTTATAGCCACATTGAAGCAAGTTATATGTGTGGTAGACTAGACTGTAAGTGAGGGTATTTTTTAACATCCAATTTGGTACGTCACCTTTGCATCTATTTGCTTAATGGCTGTGGCTACTTCTTCTTCCACTGAAACATCAATGTGATTGTGGTCAGGGGGTGAAGACACCTGCTTGTGGAGAGCCTGCTGTAGCTCCTCATCATCCAGACTGGTCAGCAACTTTTCAACCATATGGCTGTGAAACTTCTCAAGTCCTTTAATGAGCATGTACTCACTTTCCCCTACTTTCATACCTAGCTCTGCCCTCAAACCACAAATGGCATCTGGATGGACTCGGGCAACCCTGAGCAGATCCCTGACAGAGTTCTTGATGTCCTTCTCAAGCTGAGCCCTTGCTTCCCCAACTTCTCCCTCTTGTTCCCCATCTGACTCCTGCTTGAGACCATCAAGTGTCTCCAGTCTTCCAATTAATATTTGATGCTCTTTGATTGCCCTGCTCAATTCCTTGTCCACAACATCGGACACACTGTTTAACTGGAGAGCAGGCAGAGTAGCTGCGATCTCAACTTGACCGATGCAGTTTTCCAATAAGCTTGAGATGCACTGAGCCTCATGAGAGAGCAGCTTCTTCTGTGACACTTCATGGTTCTTTTGAGAATCTTCTGATTGGGTCTTTGTCTTTACCAGCACTGTTGCCTCCTTTGCAGACATACTGTCACTGGATGGTAGGAAAACAGTTAAACATAAAACATTAATGTTGTAACATTTTTATGGGTTATATACACAGTGTTTTTCTATATTACAATATAGAATAGTATCCACCTACTTTGTAAAGATAGTTTAGTTCAACATAGATTATTTTATCGGGCCAGTGCTCCCTCAACCCTTTTCCTCTTTTGCCCAATCAGCCAATACATTCAATGAGGCCTGAAGAAGTAATTCTACCCAGTATTTTACAAACATATCAAAGATAAGGGAAAGGTTTGAAATAACACAGGTTCATCATTACCCTTCAGTGTCCCCGTATGAGGGTATTATTGTAGAAATAGGCTATTTGCGACCACTGTAACGTTATGGTGTGTGACATGTAGCCTACTGTAGGTTCGTGACCGTAGTTACTTTAGCTTGTGTTGAATTAGATGTAAGTTATACAACGTTAATAAGCTACTTAGTTACCTGTCGAGGTGAAGGTTAGCCGCAAGCAGAAGATGTTTTTTTTCTCTGTTGCTAAGATACAACTAATACAGATCAGGGTTACAAATCACTGGCACATAATTCAGATAGCTTATAATGTATTATATAAATGGATGCATATATGAGTATCTTTATTGAATAATTGAATGACTACATAAATGAATGTAACATGCGTTTTACATTATCTTAGATCATTGAGTTTTATTTTGAAACTCTGGCAACGTTCACTCAGCCTGCCGTAAGTTGCTTCAGTGTCGTGCATGTTTGTTGATCCAGCTATAAACAGAGTATCTGTAGAGCTTTTGTAGTATCTTTTTGTAAGTGTCAGGTATTGTTGCTTACGGAACAATTAACCAAGATATAAAATTGGTGTATTTAGTTACTGGTTAAATGTAATCAGAACACGCATAACATCTGTTATCTTGCAGAAAGCTGTGTGTGCGGCGATGATGCCATAATGGACACACACCGCCGGCAGGCTCAGCTTGTTAGCCTGAGTGACAGTGAACCAGTTGAGTCGGTGATCAATGCTGTTTGTGACAGGACTACGAACAACTCTGCACCCGGCAGACCTTGTCTGCTTCACGTCACTTGAAAACTGTTAGTTCCTGTTTTGCACGTCTCACCAGAGTATCGTTAGTTAGCTCTTACCTCAGTTAGCACAGCCCCAAAAGTACCCGGGTTGTGCTTATAACTAACGTGTTAGCGTCAGCTACAAGCGCCCAAGATGTGCACTTTTCTTGCAGTTTGCGGAACAAATCGCGCACTTATTTAGCTAGTGAATAGCTTAGATTAACTCCAATTGAACATTATTAAATCAAGTCTGGTTGCAGCCTGTTTGTCTGCTATTATGGAGTCTGACGACGATGTGCCACTCATCTTAACCTGGGACGAAGCAAACAGCGGTCTACTCAACGAGGAGACTGAGCGAGGTGACGAAAGTAAGTCCTGTCATTCTCAGCCACAGTGGAGCTGTGTAAACTATGTGTTTATGGACAGGCCCATGACTGTGGCCATTGGTTTTGATTCGCATGGTACTAGATGTACAGTTAAAGCATAAATCCATGTGAGCAAATACACTCAGTTAATCGCAGCTAAAACTAATGTCTAAATATTAACAGCATTGCAATATATCCAGCCTCATGAAGGTTATAATGTACATTTCTTGTTTCAACGTTAAAGTCATTATGGAAGATGTAGTTTGTGGTGCCGTTACATTGTATTCTATTTATAGATGTTTCTAATTCTTAGTACACCCTCAACATCACAGCAAACTACAGCCTCCAAAATGGCATACATTTGAATCAACCTCAGTCTAAAAGACTTTCCACTGAAGTTACCAACTAAACTGGTAACTGTGTATATAGGCTGGTCCTTTCTGCCCTTTTGGCTCCATAATGCACTGTTTTTGTATTTATAGAACTTTATAGTGTTGTTTATTGACGAGTGTTTAGTATTTTTGTTTATTATATCATATCAATCTATTTTGTGATATGAAGTTAATGCTTGTCTACTTACCAGATGTGCACTAGCGCAGTCTGAAGATGTTGAATGTTGTTGACTGTAAGCTGCATACATGCTGCACGTCTAGGCCACACTGCATTAATGGAGAGCAGAGATTGTCCACCAGGCTCTGACATCACGTGTGTGTGTGTGTGTGTCTGTGTGTGTGTGTGTGTGTGTGTGTGTGTGTGGGTGGGCTCTACGTATGGGTATCCATGCATCCACTAAACATAGTAATCCTGCTGCCATTGTATATAAGCTACAAAATGACCCATCTGAGAAACTGCTGCCTCAGCAGACTGGTGCACCCCTGAGCCCCTCCCTGGTGCTCATGTGTGTGTACCGTGTGTGAATGTCTGCAGCCTGTGTGTAAGTGTGTCTGTGTTCGTGAGCGTACGGGATCATTTTCTCTGGCTCTCGAGATGAACAGGAAGAGAAGAGGAGTTTTTTTTCCTCTGGCTATTTGGGAATGGTGGACAAGGAGGAAGTATCATACTGTTCTGGCTGATTGCTGTTGGAGTGTTCTGGAAAGAGAGGGAGTTTGAACCTGGACACTGGGAAAGAAGGCTGCGTTGTATCACCTCAGTGACAAACCTCTCGCTTGGATAGAAGTGTGGAGTTCAGTTTTACTGCTGGTGGTCAGGACCCTTCAGATCACCACAAAACTACATTTTATTTGACCTGGGAGAAACGGTCATGACTGCTGAGCCTGTTTGTGTTTCTGTGAGCCTGACCCCACCGTGTTTTTGACCGGGAGCTCCGAACATGTTATTGTTCTCAAACAAATGAGGGGTTGGAGTGGCACATGACAGACAAGGGGTGTACTCTTGTCAGGATAACAGCCAGGCTGTCGCTGGACTGGAATTTGATCTTCACACTTCAGCTCAATCTGCTGCCGTCACCGTGGACAGGAACAATCTGTGACTGCCTTTCAGAGAGTCATCTAGTCTCCTCATCGTTTTATTCCAAGGAGTCCTGCTTGAAGCAGAAACAGTTTGTGGGAAGAGCACCTAGACAGACTCACACAGGACTACATTATAGACACATAGAGTGTTTACTTATTCAAGAAAAGAAACTGTGACTTATATTTGAGAGATCCTGCTTGAATCTGTAATTCAAGGTTATTTGAAAATACTGAGTTAATCTGGATTGAATATTTTCAGTTTAACTTTTGAGTTAATTTGACAGTTATTTGTTGTTAAACCTACAGTATCTGTGTCATTTAATGATAGTCCCTAATTCTCCATTAGGTCTTACAATGGCATACTTCTTCCTCAGTGTTCTTAGATATCTAGATGTCCTCCCTGTCTTTTGAAGTTAGTCACTCTCCCTCTTGTAGCGCAGGATTAATTCTTTCTGTGGTTTATCTCCCTCGTGTCTGTATCCTGTCTGTGGAAGGAAGGCGACGTAATAGACAATGTGATACCATTGCATACACGGCATTTTCTCACTGACGAGCTACACTGGATTCAAAGTTCAAACTCTGTTGCTAAGGCAGGAGGCTAATGTGTGCAAGTGTGTAGGTCACATTTCACTCTCACCGGTGACGGTATCTCTCATCAAGGTGACTTTAACAGATGTTCTTTTCCAAAAGAAGAAACCAATTGTCAAAGAAGTACTGCGCTTCACAAGCATTGTCAATCGTCTGGTGTTCCGTCTCCAGTGTCACTTCGATCCCGCAGTTTGGTCTGAATTCTTTTGAATCTGTGAGGACTCGCCTCTGGACTGAGTTTCTGGAGTTTGCATCAGGCCGGAGTGGAATGTTTGGCCATCTGTATCTCCAGATGTGTGAAGGAGTTGGAACAACACCACGGCACTGTGGATGACACTAACGCGCACACACACACACACACACACACACACACACACACACACACACACACACACACACACTTGTGCTGTGGACTTCTGTGACCTTGATCCATTCTCACAGCTGGTGCACAAATCCAAACTGATCAATGGAGTGTATATGCGTACAGGCAGCTGGTTCCCATGAAGATCAGACCCACAACGGGAGTCCAGTAGTGATCTCCTCCTATGCCTTACAGTTAGAACTAGACTGCATTGGTAGGCCCATACCTCTCTATGTGTGTGTGTGTGTGTGTGTGTGTGTGTGTGTGTGTGTGTGTCTGTGTGTGTGTGTGTGTGTGTGTGTGTGTGTGTGTTACCCATATACAAAAGGATGAATATGGAAAGTGAAGTTAAAATGTGTTGTTCTTATCCACATAGAGGCTGTATCAAAACATTGAACCCTTCGTGTTGAACGTGTTCTCTTCCAGATGGAGGAGGAGGCAATTATGACATAGTGAACAACGCTGTGATCTCAACACCTGGGCCACAAAACCACAGAGCCCATAATGTGTCCTTACGCCAAAGCTGGGAGATGAACTACCAAGAGGCAGCCATCTACCTGCAGGTATTTACAAGCAGTGGATTGTGGCATTTGTTAGTTACTGAGTGTACAGGGCACCTGAGTTTCCATGGTCATATAATTGTTTTTATTACACCCTCCACACTGTATTACCTGTAGATGGTTAAACTTTGTAGTCTTTTAATGTGTCTATACTTACGTCATGAACAGCTGCTAGAAGTAATAAATCAATAAGGACACAAAGAACTTCAAAATAAAGTAGGGAATTAAAAAAAAAATATATATATATATATTATTATTATTATTATTATTTTATTTTTTTACATTGAACACTTAACTTAAAGGCAGCTACAAGGACCCAAGTCCAGGAAATGTGTCACTGCTTCATCATACCAGTATGTCAGATTTAAGTTATGCCAATGCATTGTGGTGGGACATTACTTAAATCAGCATCTTTCAGAATCATTAAACTAACTAAAAAAGAGTTACATTGTATGGTTTAAATGGATCATTTGAAATTCCACATACAGGAGGGAGAGAACAATGATAAGTTCTTCACCCATCCTCGAAACCCAAAGGCGCTGGCAGCGTACCTGTTTGCCCACAACCACCTGTTCTACATGATGGAGCTGCTGACGGGCCTGCTGCTGATGATGCTGTCACTGTGTGAAGCTCCAGCTGTGCCGTCACTCCGCCTGGACGTCTACGTGAGTAAACATATACACACAAACACAAGCTCAAACACACAGTTTGCTGTAAAAGGTCCTGTGTATTTGATACCTCTGCAGGTCCACGCCACTTTGGAGCTGCTTGCTTTGGTTATGGTGGCATTTGAGCTATGCATGAAACTCCGCTGGCTAGGCTTCCACACCTTCATACGACACAAGAGGACCATGGTGAAGGTAACTGACCCATGATGGGTACTTTCTGAGGGCAGTATAGTCCCTTCAGTATGCTGGATGCTTGCTCTCACAGGGTCCGGTCCAATGAGGGAGGGCAGTCACCCTGCAGGCTGCACGCCATAGGTTGGGATTCAGCTTCCGTTGCTGCATATTGTTCATGTTGTCTCTTCTCCTTGTTCAGACATGTGTGTTGCTGCTGCAGTTCGTGGAGGCCATAGTGGTTCTGATCAGACAGACGTCTCACGTGAGAGTGACCAGAGCTCTCAGACCAATTTTCCTGGTGGATTGTAGATACTGTGGTGCTGTGCGCAGGTACCTAATGACTAAAACAAACACACTCAGACTCACAATCAGGTCAACGTTTTGGTTTGGAATTGTTTAATTTCCCTTTTTCATGTTTTTTTCCTGATTTTTATACCACCCCTTGAACATACAGACGCCACTGATTTTACTGTTAAACGCAGTCATCACTGATGAGGTTTCTTTCATCCAATCAGAAACTTGCGTCAGATCTTCCAGTCCCTTCCTCCTTTTATTGACATCCTCCTACTGCTACTCTTCTTCATGGTTATATTTGCTATCTTGGGTAAGAATGCTTATTATTTTCAAGTATATTAAAGGCTGTTGGTTCTTTTCTGCCCCCTTTTTACAGAAAATGATAGAATAGTTCAGGGTAAACCATCTACTGTTTTTAGAAGGAACAGGGTTTCCTGTTACTATGTGCGCTTGTTGTCTCGTCCCAGGTTTCTGCCTCTTCTCTCCAAACACTGCTGACCCGGTACGTTGAATCTTTAGTGCCTGACATTCATTTGTTTGAGTTACAAAATTTGGGGGATTTTTGTGTCTGTGGTGGTCAGATTTCATGACACAAACCTTCTCCTCTCGCCACAGTACTTCAGCACCCTGGAGAACAGCCTCGTCAGTCTGTTTGTGCTGCTGACCACAGCAAAGTAAGCACATCGTTACACACAGTAATGTTCAGTTTTCTGTTTCGTATTCACACACACGGCACACAAGCACTACTTCCTAGCCGATTCAGGCCGATTCCACGTTTTGTACTTTGTATCTCATGACTTGTGTATGCCATGCTTCCCTCTTTCTTGTAGTTTCCCTGATGTGATGATGCCAGCGTACTCCAAGAACCGCTGGTCCTGTGTTTTCTTCATTGTTTATCTCTCCATAGAGCTCTACTTCGTCATGAACCTGGTAACAATAGGGTTAGGGTTAGGCTTGTTTTCACCACTTCTAACATTTCCTTCCTATTAAAACTAGACATGGCATGCAGTAAGCCCTTTTATGTGATCACTCATCAGCTTCACTTCTCTGTCCCCCTCCAGCTCTTGGCAGTGGTGTTTGATACGTTTAATGACGTTGAGAAGATGAAGTTTAAATCTCTTTTACTTCACAAGCGCTCTGCTATTGACCACGCCTTTCAGCTGTTAGTTAGCCGGCAGGTACGGCCTCACTCTTCTATGTATTATGATGTTTGTTTGGTACTAATTATTCATTTTATATGAAGCGCTCACAGCCATGGCGTTTTATCTGTGTTGCTGCTTTTTTCTTTCCAGCGGCCGATGGGTGTGACGCTGAAACAGTTTGACGGTCTGATGCGTTTTTACAGACCACGGATGTCTGCAAGAGACCGCTTCCTCACATATAAAGCTCTTAACACCTCAGGGGCTCCTATGCTCAGGTATCAGCCTGACACACACTTTTCTGTTCAAATCCTTCTGCATGTAATTGCATTGTTACATTTTCTGTTTATTCTGTTACAGTCTACAGGATTTTTACAAGTTCTATGAGGTCACTGGCCTTAAATGGAAGGTGCGTAGCTTTACTGTATATTTGTACTGTGCAGTTATAATTTACTCTATTTTGTGTCCCTTTAGTGTACATGTACTGGATATGTGTGCGTGTGTGTGTTGTTTAGGCACGACGCAGTGGAGAACATTGGTTTGATGATCTTCCTCACACAACCTTCCTCATTTTCAAAGGCAAGTTCTCTTTTTCCTCTTCTTGTGTTTATCAGACTAAACAAATCTGCTTCTTGTAGCCATATTCTCAGCGCTTTGTTCTCTACTTTAATAGGCATCAACCTGCTTGTGAAGTCAAAGGCCTTCCAATATGCCATGTGTAAGTGTAATCATCTACATTCTCCCTGCTTTCCTCAGACCTACTGAGCCAAAGTCTCTCATTGTAAACCTTTTCAACCGTTTCTCTTGGCTGCAGGTGTGGTGGTTGCCATCAACGGTGTGTGGATTCTCGTGGAGACGTACACGCTAAATAGTAAGATCTTTCCCGTTGACGTTAAGGCATGTGACAGAAGTAAAGTGTTTTGCACTACAGATCTCTCACCTTTCTGTTCTCATGCAGGTGGATTTTCCTGGTCCAGATTTGTACCCTGGAGTTACATTGTTTTTCTGACCAGTGAGTAGGCCACTCTCCCCCACTCACATAGAAAATTATCATATACTTCATGGAAGGCGTCAAGAATTACATTTTTTTTTTAATGCACTTTTGCTAATATTAACTCTGCCTCTGTCCTTTCACTTTTAGTTTATGGTGTAGAGGTGTTATTGAAAATAACTGGTTTGGGGCCGATGGCTTATTTCAGCTCTGGGTGGAATCTGTGAGTAATGACTTGGATCCTGGGTTTATTGATTGACATATTGAATGAGTACTGAAATCCAAACTTCAGACTTGTAGTGGAGCACACAGTGAACGTAAGACTGCATGTATCCATAGACCCTGTTCCAGTCTGTGCATTTGGATTCAGTACTCTAATCCTAAAGGCAGGGTTGGTAATCTTCTTCAAAAACATTCATGATATCTTTGTTGAAATTCTTGTTACATCCTGATAGCAATTAAACGAATCAAATGCTCTGACAAAAAAATCTAAAAAATCCAGTATCTGTGGCTACAGTAATACACCCGTCATATCTTTGCATTTGAAATGATTGAACGGGATTATTACAGTCCTGCTAGCGTACTAGCTCACCCAGCTTGTCCGCCTGTCTGCACGTACTTTGCCCGTTCACTCATTGCTCCTCATGGGTCTTCCACAAGCTGCTAGCTTAACAGCTGTGAGAACTAACAATTGCCATGTTTTTTGTTTACGTTCATTATGATAGTCAACTGTCATTGTTGCCGACTTGGCGACTCTCGCTAGATTAAGCAACATTTGGAGCTGATGCTATTTTTATCGTTCTTTTCTTGCTAGTTTGTCAAGATTACCAACCCTAGCTTTAATGTGGCTTTTTTGTGAAAACTTCAACTACAACTAACATTAATTTCAACATGTACCAAAGGCTGGTTCTGTTTTTGGTGTTAATGTTCACTGTGCTTGTCTGTCCAGATTTGATTTCACAGTGACAGTGTTTGCATTCCTGGGCCTGATTGCTCTTGCCTTCGATATGGAGCCGTTTTACTTTATCGTGGTTCTCAGACCACTTCAGCTGCTCCGGTACACTTGTAGTTCTTACTCTTAAGAGCATAATGTACGTGTACTTGTATTTTACTTTTGAAGTTAAAATTGTGATCTATTGTCTTTCACAGGTTGTTTAAGATAAAGCAGAGATATCGTAATGTGTTGGACACCATGTTTGAGCTCTTCCCCAGGATGGCAAGTCTGGGGTTGACCTTAATCATCTTCTACTACTCCTTTGCAATTGTTGGGATGGAGTTTTTTGCAGATGTGGTTTATCCCAACTGCTGCAAGTGAGTCAAGCAATTACATTTTCTTTTTGTATTCTCTTTATTGGTTGATTGAAGTATTGTCATTAACTCGGGTCCTCTGCAATTTCTTATACCTTGGGCACAAGATGATAAATTATGTTCACTGAACTCGATTTTCTTTTCCTTCTCAGCACCAGTACAGTGGCCGACTCCTACAGACAGATAAACGTCACCATTGGCAACAAAACAGTGTTGGAAGAAGGCTACTATTATCTCAATAACTTCAACAACATTCTCAGCAGCTTTGGTGATTCCTAAATCTGTTCTTTTAAAAATATGGCAGGAAATATTTTATATTGTTGCTTTGTCAACCAATCCCATAAAAAGACCAAAACCAAATATAAGTTCCAACTTCCTGAGCTTGTCTGTGGTTTTCAGCAGCTCATTTGTTCTTACTCAACACGTAAAACATGTCTCAAATATATAGTTTAATTTTTAAAAAGGCTGAATAATTTCCACTTATTACCAGCCGTGACAGTGACGTTGGCATTGTTTTCATCTTGGTAGTCGGTGTGTGAGTCATCATGGCATATGTGGTTCTGAAGATGCTGCAAGATGCAGTGAGGAAACTTTACAGTTTTGTAGTTCAAATGAAGATTGAGTTCAACGATGGGCGTGGTCAGACCATAACATACTATACTAGGACATTTTATTAGAATACTGTGCTTTGACTTTTTAAGACTTTGTATGACATACCATAGTAAGACTTTTTATGTTTTAAAAAAAAATTATATTACTTTTTTACTAACATACTATGATTTTTGATGACTTTTAATAAAGTGCTATACTATGACTTTTTATGAGGTAACATACTATGTATTTTTATGACATGGTATATTTTTACTTTTTTAACATTTTTGTTGTTTTATGACTTTTTATTTATTACTGTACTATTACTTTTTGTGATTTTTTTTTTTCTTTTTCTTCTTTACAATTTTTTTTAGACATAATATACGATGACATTTTTAATTAACTTTTTTGACAAACTATTTAACTTTGTTATGACTTTTTTTCAACATATTGTACTATGACATTTGTGACTTTTTCAGCATACTATACTGGAACCTTTTTTTTGCTATACTATTACTTTCTTTGACATATTCTATGACTTTTTTTGTGACTTTTTCAGCATACTATATAACCCATCCCTAGCTTATTGGGAGCAGTGGGCTGCTGAGAAGCGCCTGGGGAGCATGTGTTAGGGGGAGTTCAGTGTCTTGCTCAGGGACACTTCGGCATAGGACATGTAACAGCCAAGGATCGAACCACCGACCTTGCGGTTGTCGGACAACTCTCTCTACCATTGAGCCACGGCCGCCCCAAACATGGACATATTAAACTAACTTTTTTTTTTTTTTTTTTTTACTTTTTAGACATACTAAACTATGTTTTTTTTAATGACTTTTCATGACATATATATATATATATATATATATATATATATATATATAAAAATGACTTTTAATGAATTGCTATACTTTTAGTATGACTAAAGTGTGACTTTTTCTGACGATGAACTATTACCTTTTTTTCTTCTTTTTTTGACATACTATACCATGATTTTGTCCTTTTTTTTTGGACTATTTTCAACGTACTATTCCTTGACTTTTTATGACATACTGTATATTACCAGCCCACCACATTGAGTTGTTGTGAGTCCGTTCTTGAGTCATTAAGGCAAAATGTGGTCCTGGAGACTCGCTACTACATCTTCTATAGCAGGAACTACCACAGAGGCCCATGACCAGCTATTACCTTAATAGCTGGTCATTGTTGTTTTGAAAAAACGTTATTCAAACAGGAGTAAATAGTACATTTTTTAGGAAAATGTACCCATCTAGAGAAATAGTCACTGTTATCCGTTTTGTGTGTTAATTTCTTCTCCTTTTTACCCCCAGTGACTCTGTTTGAACTGACTGTGGTCAATAACTGGTACATTACCATGGTAAGAGTCACATATTCCTCCTCTTTCATCAGTCACTACATTTATCCGTGGTATGTTGCTGTTTTACTGACGCTGCGTTTACTGTCCTTCAGGAAGGTGTAACTTCCATGACAACCCACTGGAGCCGGCTCTACTTCATGACCTTTTACATCGTTACCATGGTGAGGCCTGTGCACTCGCATGTGTTTTTGACATGTCTGTTGAAGTATGCACTGCATTTCTGCTTCAATCTGTGCATTAATATGTTGTTAATGTTAAAGTGTGTGTGTGTGTGTGTGTGTGTGTGTGTGTGTGTGTGTGTGTGTGTGTGTGTGTGTGTGTGTGTGTGTGTGTGATATTTGATATTTGATTTCTCCAGGTGGTGATGACCATCATTGTGGCGTTCATTCTGGATGCTTTTGTGTTCCGCATGAACTACAGCCGCAAGAACCGGGAACCAGTGGAAAACCCAGAGGGTGAGTTTGAGTGTATATTGTGCATACATTTACAGAATGTATAGCTCGTGAGAACAAAAGCCTTTATGAGTTCTTGAATCTTTGCATTCTTTCTAGAACAGATACTGAGATAAAATGATTATTTGATTAATATTTAGCTGCCAGTGCTGTGTGAAGTTTATTTATTGTGTGAGTCATTTTAATGTCTGCATGTGCACATGCTCTAGATGAGAACGGGATAGTGTTTGAAGTAGAGGTGAGTCGGGATGAAGCTCTGGCCACTCTGGAGCTGTACAAACAGACCTGCCCAGGACTGTCTTCTCTCAGCTCTTTACAGGGAGTCCTACAGACTATGGACAGGGGAGGGGTAAGACAACACACAGACAATAAACTCTTATTCCTCTGCTCTCGACGTTAAAACTCACTAATCCCCTTTCCCTTGTGCTTTGGTGTGTACAGCACTCGTCTCTAGTATACTTAGGTCGCAGGTCTAGGACGAAGAGTGACCTCAGCATGAAAATGTACGAGGAGGAGATACAGGTAAGAAACTTAAGAAATTATTCTGAGTACCATGGCAGTTGTTGGTCTGTTGTAACCTCCTCACTTTCTCTATGTCTCGTTTCAGCACGAGTGGTATACGGAGTATTCAAGGGAAAACCTGCCGGAGCAAGACCAAAGCCTGGAGCAGGATCTGGACAGTCCAGTCTCTGACCCGTCTTCCTTCCCAGAGCCTCAGCTCAACTCACAGACTGGACCTCACAGCGTCAACTAATGCACAGAGTGCAAGCAGTACTTTCCCATCAACATCTCAGCGTTTTTAAATGCAAATAAACCACATTACTCCAGGTTTTCCCCAGTTCCCCACGCTCCCAAGTTTACCACTGAGGAAAACTAGTCCGGGAGAACGTGAGACGAGTTGATGACGACTCCCTCCTGGAACCTTCTCAACAGACAATAGGACCGCAGTGCTGGTCTGTCGCTCGAACCAGTGAAGCTAAGCTTTTTTGGGCCAATATTACCAGGGAGCCTGTACTACTACGGTATGTTGTGTATGTATTCTGCTGTAGGCCTTTTGTGACCTCCTATAAAACTTGTAGAACTTTAACCTGATGCCTTAGTTGATTGGCTCATCTGATTAGTATTAACAGACACTACATCTAACTTATCTAAAACCAAAAGTAGAAACACTTACACTCCTTTTAGCTCAACCCAACAAAACTATTTCAGCAGTGTATCTCCTAACTGTCTCAACAGACTCGAAGTATTTCACTTTTATATAATTTCTTATTCTGTAATGTATTTCGGTGAGTTAAGAAGGGATTCTAATAAACTTTTTGAATTGTCAAGTGCATATATGTATTTTTGCTGTACTATCATACTGCTTATTTACAATGTATCATTTAACAAAGACCAGCATACCATGACTACGACCTGTAAAAACAAATACCAAAATTATTTAATGCTGTAGAAGCAGCTTTGTACAAGGTCATTTTAACATGTTGTTTTACAGTACATTTAGTTAATTCACAATGTTTAAAAGTATACATTTCTACAACCTGTGTTTTCTCTCACAAAGTGCCATCTCAGCATCAGTCAGCACAAACAAGAAGAAGTTGAATAAAGGCACAGTGTAAAAGTTTTAGCTCTCCCTGAGCAGAGAAGTCTGTTTGTCATTCATTTGCCTGCTTGGTTTTGGATGGCCTTTGCTGAAAGGCAAGTGCACAAAGTACTGTTGATTGTTGTATAAATAGTGTATTAAAATTATGCATAGAGGAGGGTGAAGTTCTGTTCCAGTGTGTCATTTTGCTTCATAGGAGGACGTCCTTCATCTCAGACGGGACAGATTCAAATCTACACAAAGTGGATCTGGCCAAACTCCGTGAGCAGTGCAATGAGAAGGAAGATGGCGTAGAAGACGAGAAGGAAGATCCCATATCGCCGATCCAAGTGGAACCGGCACAGTGGAACGATGACGAAGGACAGGACCAAAGACAAACCCAGAGATCCTGCCAGAACCCACGTCAACAAACCCTCTGATTCAAACTGAGGAGGAGAAAGAGACAAGGATGCATCAATGTTTGTGGGTTTCATAACAGTCATGTATTTGCCACTTTTATATTTCTCTGAACCTTTCACCAGAATATTAAACTCTTGATCAGTGTATTTGAGAAGACTACCTGCACATCAGCGTGTGTGTTAACCATCTGCACCAGACATCCTATACCCACTCCAAACAGCATGTCTAAAGAAAATACAGTCAAGGACAATTCATTAACTGCCACTGTTTTACATGTCTATGAATAGTTTTTTTTACTGAAACACGTTCTCTTATAAAAATAAGGATACTGAAAATGATGCCTCCAAAGCAGGCAGCTATGGCCATTCGTGGGTAACCCTGCCGGGCTATGGTGATGTCAGAGAAACAGTCTGAAAAAGAGATATGCAGAGATATTCAATTACAAGCATATATATAAGCATTACCAGTAAATATATCTTACTATACTGACTTTTTTTTTTTATCATTTCTCGACATACAATACTTTTTTGTGACTGTTTTGACAAACTATACTGTGACTTAAAAAAAAAACCCTGACGTTTTTTTTTACTTTCTTCGACATATATGACTTTATTTAACATACTAAACAATGACTTTTTTATTTACTTTTTTTAACAGTCTACTGTGACTTCATTTGACATACAATATTGTGAATTGGTTTTTCGTTACTATACTATGACTTTCTTCGACAACCTACACTGACTTTATTTGGCATACTAAACTACAATTGATGTATTGATGAACTACTTTTTTCAACATACTATATTACGACTTTTTGTCATTGTTTGACATATGATACTGTGACTTAAAAAAAAAACTTTTGACATACTATATATGATTTTTTTTTAAACTTTTTTTCCAACAAACTAAACTCTTTTGTGAATCTTTTTTTTTGTTGAATTTTTTTTGGAATACTAAACTGACTTTCTGACTCTTCGACATATACTATGACTTTATTCAAAATACTATACTGTGACTTTTTTGACATACTATATAATGGCTTTTTTATGACATTTCTGACATGCCATAGTATGACTTTACTTTACTTTTTTCATCATACTATATTGTGACTTTTTTCGGTCACACTATATTATGACTATTTGGCATACTAAACTATGACTTTTTTTACATACTAAACTATGACTTTTTTGTAACTTTTTTGACATACTATACAATGATTTTTTTTTTTTTTTTAAATACTAAACCATTACTTTTTCTTTGCTTTTTTCAACATACCATATCGTAACTTTTTGGTCTTTTTTCATTACACTATACTGTGACTTTATTCGGCACGCAAAACTGACTTTTTTGTAACCCTTTTTGACATACTAAACTGACTTTTAAGTGAATTTTTACAACATAAACGACATGACTTTTTATGCTGCAGTATACTGTGACTTTTTACAACATATTATGCTGACTTTTTTATGACTTCTTTACATACCATACTTTGACCTTTTATGACATACATAATAGTCTACCCATTGCGAGATGGTCTGTAGTTGTATATGTTTTTTTTTTTTTAAAAGGAATCAGGTTCACAAATATCACCTCCTATGCTGTTGCCCCAGGCCAACAAAGTCAGCCCCAGCACAGTGTTGCTGAGACTCAGCACCACGCCGAGCATGTGCAGAAGACTGACCACTTCAGAGGCCGCTGCACTGATCAACACTGCACTCGCCACAAAGCCCAACAGAGCAAACAGCTGGAGAGAGGAAAAGACAAACTTAGAATCGCATGCAACATGCATAAATACACTACATTAATCCAATCTGGTCAGAATCATTTTTTTTTGGAGCAGCGATTATAATAAATATATACAGTATATATTTGTCAGGCTCTAGGGAGTCTACCAATTTGGTCCAGACTGAAATATCTCAATAACTATTTGAGTGATTGCCATAAAAAATACATTCTTGGTCCCCAGAGGATGAATCCCACTTTGGTGATACTCAAATATCGACATATAGATATACATCAGTCATATTTTCTATTTGTCCAATACTTAGTTCTTTTAATATACACAAATACTTACTGGATGATATCTGGGAGGAGAGTCATTAGTGGTAGTGCAGAACACAATAGCAGACAGGAAAAGTCCCAGCAGAACCATCAGCAGCCAGAGGGGAAACTGCCCTTGGATCATATAATTTCCATCTAGACATTAGTTAAAGAAAAAAGATGGAGATTAAAAAAACAACAAAGCAGGGTGATGTTTGACGCATTTACTTAATCTGATTATGGCTGCTACAGTATGCCATGCTGCACTTACATATTCCTGACTGAAAAGTGAGCACACACACCAGAGGAGCAGTGATCAGATGAAAACAGTTCAGTGGGCGTCTCCAGTTCCTGTCTTCTTTATCAGGGTCGACCACAGGGATGCAAAGCAGCAGCAGGAACTCTAAAGGTGTCTGATGGGTTTCAGGAGAGTTTAAAAAAGCTTTTCACTCTTTTGACTTGGTGTACCAATCAGATTCATTCAGACATTGAGCTTTTTCCCCTGCCCCCTTGGATCTGTCTAACTTCACACACATACACACACACACACACACACACACACACACACACCTTCAGTACTTTGAGGACTCTCCAGCTCCATGATTTCCTCCTCCACTTCCGGTTGTCCACAGGGTTCAAAGAGCTTAGCAGGATCTGACTTGTGGACTCAGAGTAAGGTAGAAGTGGCCTGTACTCTGACTCTGAAACACACACACACACACACACACACACACACACACACACACACACACACACACACACACACACACGTATGTTATGGTCCTGATCATGCAGAAAATCCTGCTGTTTATTAACTTATATAGTGGTAAATAGAAGGCTGCTGCATTCCCACCATACTCCTGTTGAATGCTCCCTCCAGTCACACAGGGGACGTCTTCATCTTCTGACGATTCGGATGAGTGAAACTCTGCTGTAAAGACAAAAATATCACCCCTGGCAATTAGGACATTTTTATTTTGTATTTTTCTGTGGGTACACGTTTCAGTGTTTCTAACCTGGATTATGTGCAGCGCTCCGGACACTGGAAGTCATCGAATGTTTCTGCCGGTTGTAGATGTACGCACTGATAATAACAGTCAATACATACACCACATAGAGACTTAGGTACCCTAGAAAAAGGAAATGAAACACAGTGAAGCTAAAAATGTCTCAGTGTGTGTGTAAAATACTGAGAGCTTGGAGTAAAACTTCTCTTGAAACTTTATACACATACAGTATGTCCTACAGCATACAGTACTGTTTGTATGGAAATATCAAAAAATGTGCCAGAGAGTAGGTGATTCACAGAAAAGCAGGGCTGTGACTCTTTGCACTGCATTCTGGGATTGTTTTTGGTCAGAAAATAGATGCGATTGCAGCCTTAGGCCGTAGATGTCGGCACCAGAACAAGAAAGCGCTTAGACATACACCACCCTGCAAGGCTGCAAAGTCCTCTACATTCCTAAGTAAGTAAAAAAAAATGGCATTTTCAATTATTTAAGTCATACAAAATCAAGGAGTACATGCCAGATCTATAGATATACCCAGTGTTTCTCCCAGTGCCGTGGTTCCTCTGTACAACATGAGGAAAGTCCAAAACACTGCCACCATGTAGAAGATGACGTCACGCAGAAATGGACGGGAGGCCACAGCGAAAGGCTTCACCAGCGCCACGCTGCCTGCAACTACTGTGGTGACAAATATACCAGCTCCTGTGTTCAGAGGGGGGGAGAGAGAGATAGAGAAAGGGCAACCATGTTTTCATATTAAAAAGCTTGAGGTGTTCATTGCGTGTCTGTGTGTGTGAGACTGTGCCTACCAAACAAGGCTCCGACAGCCAGCCCAGCGGTGTGTGGGTGGGAGAAAGCTGCTACGGCACTGAAGACGTCAGGAGCTCCATTACCAAGAGCCAGAAATGTCACACCCTCAGCACAAACACCAGTCAAGGAAAAAAATCTTCACAAAAAAAAAGAATCTAATAATCATCGAAAGTGAAATGGCAAAAATCCCTCAGAGAGAGGAACTGTGTTGGTGAATCTGATTGCTTAACGTACATAAATATCACAAAGTCAGGGACGTACAGTGTATGTAGATAAAGGATACAGCCACATTGTGAGTGAGGTGCAAACTGGTAGAGATGGCTGACAGGTTGGGACAGAAACTGGGGAGAAAAAGTGGAAAAAGTGAGTATGCTCAAGAAAAACATCTCTGAATCATTTTATACAAAACAGTAATATAAAATACTGCAGCTTCTTTACCATTCAGCTAGTGTAGAAGGTTGGTTAGTGTTTGGGGTAAAAGAGCAGAACAAACTGTCCTTCCTTTGAGGAAATCTCACAATCTCACAACTCAAGCGGAACAATAATGAAAAACTCTCCAGTCATGTGACTCTGCTTCATATGACTATTAAGCTGACCGCACTGATGGCATGATTGTGTGTGTAGTCTGCACATGTGGCTTGTTATCGTAGCGTAACACACTCCATAGCTGAATCTATTCACTGAAAATGAGTGATTTCGGCTTGCTGGCATGACACACATAAAGAGGAACTTGAGGGACGCACATTTTGACACTGGCAACATTTTGACACTTACAATTTAGACGCTGTGAGTCCGAGAATGAGAAACAGAAAGAGCAGCCATATGATCTGTGGAGAAGCAGAAAAAAGTTAAAGTGAGAAAAGTTTTCTTAACACACACTCGGAGAAGACAAAAGTTCAGCTTGAGTTGTACGCAAATAAATGATCTTTAAACTTACTCGGTTGATCAAGTTGACCCTGATAAACATGGCCTTGTTTGACCACACTGATCCTATTGTTCCTAATCTGTAAAGTAGACCCTTTACATTCTACACGACAGATTTTCAAACTCTCACTGTTGTACCCCCCCCCCCCCCCCCCCCCCTCACACACACACACACACACACACACACACACACACACAACGTGTTTAATGCTATTTTCGGTGTAATAGTTTGATTTGTTATGTTGCAAAGAGGTCAATTCAGGAAGTTGTACATTCTTACAAAAAAGCCGTTATTTAGCAAAAAGTGAAATGACTGAGCGCGGTAATTCACAAATTTGATAAGTCCTGATTCTCCCACAGCAAAGTCATCTTCCTCAAAAGATCAGCTGGTGCTGAGCTGCAGTTTCACACTGTGTACACACACACACACACACACACACACACACACACACACACACACACACACACACACACACACACACACACACACAGGTCTTACACAGAGAGTGATGGTGAGAGGTGTGAGGTTGGGAGGAAGCAGACAGAAGGCCACATGAAGGTAGTTGATGAAGCCATCTTCCATGTTACAGTCCGGTGTGTTCTTCACAAATGCACATCGGTCTGCAGCACTGAGGTTCATCACAAGGTGACACTGAACACACACACAAAGAAAGAACGTTTTTTAATGCTTACATGTGTGAATGTCTCAAATTATATTTGTTTTAAAACAAATTTGACAAGGTAAAAATCAAGATGAGTATAACAAATACTTTATTGTTGAATATTCTTAAATCCAAAGTATTGTGAAAGAGCAGGGCCAGATTAAAGCTTTAGTGAGCAGTGGGGACAAATTCATCACTGGGTCCCAGTTCTCCCCGTTTCTCATTGTGTTTACCTTGTTGTGTTAAGTACCCATCAAGTACAATACACACTACATGTGGCAGCTTTGTAATATTTTGCCCAGAAACCAAGCCGTTGTAGTATTTTAATCAAACAATAAAAGTATTGAGGGATGTCCAATATTGCTATAAAGCAGTTGTACAACATTGCTTACAATGGTCTTATAAACCAAGATATACTGAAGAAATTGCTTCCACAATGACAAATAAACATGGTGTCACAGTGTAAACGCTCAGTGGTAACTTTATTATCATCAGGTACCTCTGTAACAGCTCAGCCATGAATTCTACCTTCACAAAGATAATAATGTTTCATTTGGATTCAGGCTGGCAGAGAGGTATTCATATGTTTATTATTGAGTTTGTAGTTTGCAGTAGTGTTGAACTGGACTGCTTTAAATAGCTGTTCTAATGTTTTACATCATCAGAAACACATTTAACAATATAATAAAACACCATCAATAAATCTTTAAAATAGACTTAAAGTCAAGGCTGCTCTACAAGACATGGCCATGTCAAATCAATATAAGGAGCAGTGCAGGTCCTGACTTTACCATTTTACATTACAAAAGGGACTTACAATAAGTGCATGTAGATTTGTGGATACAACACAAAAAATGCAAGATTCATCCAAATTAATTTGATCAAATACTCTGAACTGCCTCAACTGCTACATTTAGAAACAATAAGTCATAAAGAAAGAGTCTTTAGGTTTGTTTGTTTTTTTCATTTCAGCTTATGTTGTGCTTTAGTGGTGCATATTACCAAAAACAACTTTGCAGTCAATCAAATTACCACAAACTAACTGCTAGACCGTTTGCCTGGTTTGTAGTCCAGTGTTGTTGAGGTCCCTCAAATTGTGATAGGAATTTCTTTTCTATATTGATGTTTTGTATTTTATTGATTCTTTTTTTGAAAAGGAGGAAATAGTTACATTATCTTCAGTCCCACTATCACACTGTGCACCTCTCTCAGTATAACAATACACTTATATCTATCCACCTGGATCTAGAGAATCCAAACATCTGCCCTGATGTGAACATGCACGTTTTTCATAGAGCACTACAACTTCATTATCAAGTGCTGTAATCACGTGACAGCTGACAACCTGCCAGCTTCAAATATTAAACCAGTAAAGAGTTAGCACACACACACACACACACACACACACACACACACACACACACACACACACACACACACACGACACATGATAACCCACTTTCACACGGATGACAGTTGACATGTAAATGTGGTAGTTGTCGAACATCACCGACCTCATCGTTGCCGTCTGGAAACATCATGGTTTGTGTGTTGTTGGAAGAAGATCGCCCGGTTAATCCAACAACAGGCTGGTTCCTGAGGACGTGGGAGCCCGAGGTGACCTGCTGGTGACACGACCACACCAGCAGAAGAGACAGGTAAACAACAGGAGACATGGTTCACTTTATCCTGGAGACGCGTTCATACTGGTGGACTGGACTGTGGCCGGTTGTTTTGCTCCTGCAACCCGGACCTTTCAGTTTAAATGAAACCGTAAAAAAACGGAATAAAACCCCTTAAAATCCACGTCGTTATTGTGGCTGTAGCTTCATGGTTTGTTTCTTTAAGTCTCTAGACGGCTCGCCTATTTTCGATGTCCGTGAACATGTTGTACGTTCAGCCTGAAACCCCACCTACTGTTTTTCCAACCAACGCGCGGCGCATTCACGGACTCCTCGTAAACTCAAGACTCCAAAGAGGATACTGAAATATAAAATCTAAACAAAAAACAATCGAGTGAATATTGTATGGATTCTTTATTAATATATTTCCCAAAAAGCTGCTGTACATCACTTTTTAGCATTGTTGGCATGCTTTGCCCTTATTTCATTTCAGATATCATTTGGCACAATACAACAATAAAGTGAACTAACAATAGAATTAATCATAATGCCGTTTAAAATAATTAGCTGATGTATAAATTGTGTAAAACTTAAAAGTTCATATATTTTTTAATAGATACTACTAAAAGATACCCTCATGGACCATACTCCTATAGAATAGATAGGAGTTCACACATCCAATTTTTCCAATAGCAAAATGCATCATGTACTGTATGTAAAACTCCCTCCTGTTCCTCTTACTTCTGACCTGTGCTCTAGTTAATTTGAGGTTGGTTGATCTTTGCTTACTCTTGCCCTAAAAGTGTAATTAATGCAGGAGTAGTTATGACTCTGAAAGTAAAAAGTCTGTGGCCATGTTTAATTCATCCACTTCATACTGCATAAATTGTAAATCAGACAAAAATAGATATTGCAGATACTGCATATACAGAAGTAAATATAAAAATACCAAAATCACATTAGACAGGACAATATTTTATTAGATACTCAATTTTCAGTTTGATTTCTGTACTTTTACAGAAGTAGTTTTTATTTGTTATTTTTAATAAAACATGGTCTAAGTCATCTACAAAATTAAATATAATGAAGTATACAGTGACTAGATCTGCCAAAGAACTAAGGTGAGGTTAATCAGTCATCAGTGAACCTTCAGCCTTGGCTGGGCCAGTCATACACAAGTGCAGCATCAAGTGGCGCTGTGCTGAGCTCATAGCAGCCTCTCGCCTGTTTAGTCGTCACAGGGCACAAGTCGTGTTCACACCACCTGATAAAGGAACATAAAAATGGTGTTGTTTTTTTTAACCTGAAAGAAGTGTTAGTGTAACTTTCCTTTGATTTTTTGTTTTTATTTTACCTGAGCGCTGCATAGGTGTCAGATGAAGAAGCTCCCTCCCAACAGGCATGGTCAATGAGAAGGGCACCTGTAAACATCCATAATGTTAAAGGGGAAGTCCTCTAATTTTACATATCACCGTCTGTTTACAGGGCTTGGGGAGTACTAGAGCAAAAAAAAAGTATGAAGCCTTTTGTGGCTTTGGGGGGAAGTGTGTGGAGTCTTATAAATGGCCTTAAGTCATGTCACTTGAGTCCAAACACTACAAATGGATTTAGAAAGAAGTGAGAAAAAAATAAAAAATAAAATGTGAGTGTATATTCTGGTTCTGCTCCATCGATTACATTTTGTTTTATTTGTACTGTTAATTTAGAGTCTGATAATGTTACAGCAGTACAAAGCTAAATGGGAGATGTACTCTTTTAAGGGAGAGGAGTGTATGTGTGATTGTGGTGCCTACCTGTGTAGATGCGAGCCAGGCTGTAGGCCAGGTCTCTGGCTGCTAGTTCCAGATAGCCAGGTGCTCTTGTAGCTGCTACCTGAACAAAGTCCTCCAGTTCAGAGAGAGCACCGTCTACTGCTTTCACTGCCGGCGCCAATGTGGAAACACTTGATGCACCTGCAAGCAGGGACTACAAGGAGAAGAAAATAAGTGCATATCACATTCCTGTTTAACTCTGTCACAGATTAGTGACTGAAGTCGTTTGACAGGATTATTCCCTGACTCTGTACCTTGACATGGGTGAAGTAAGCGTGAAGAACCATGCCTGAGCTACGAGCCACACAGCGCAGCACGTCCAGGGACAGAACATTTGTGGTTCCTTCCCATATACTCAAAACCTGAGAGAGACAGAGACAGGTAAGCTTAAAAATTGCAAAAACTGTTAAACACGGTTGATTTGCATGTATTGACCTTACCTGTGCATCGCGAAGTAGTCCAGGCAACCCTGTATCCTCAATGTAGCCCTGTCCACCGAAGCTTTCCAAACCCTCCGACACCACAGCCACCGCCTGACACAAAACACAACAGACAGTGAGGTTACCATCAAAACGGAGAGTTTACCAACACATTTGCACAAGCTGGTCACCTGCTTCCCAGTGTACAGTTTGGCCACAGGAGTGAGCAAACGCAGCAGGTGTGTGTCATGCTGGGTCGCCATGCCGCTTTCTTCTCGGCCCAACAGACGACACACATCCATCACCAGAAGGAAAGCTCCACGAGTCTCCACCTGTCCATTTTAGAAGCAAGCATGAGTGAGGCATGATGGGAAACTTTGCATAGAGTTTGTGTAATTTGTTCAGCCCCTCACCAGCTCACCTCCATCCTAGCGAGAGTCTGTATGTGCAGCGGGTGGTCTTTAAGAAGCTTTCCAAAGGCAGTGCGGCGAGTGGCATAGTCACGAGCTAACTGGACTACCCTGTGAACACACACAAACACGTATAATTATTCAGCTCATTTATAGCATGTTTTTAGAAATGAGTGCAGGATTCAGTGCGGCGGTATGAGCAGTATCCCACCTTCTCATTGCAGCTGCTGCAGAGACGCTGTTGTGTATCCGGGTTATGGTCAGCATGTTTGCTATGGAGGACACACCTCTCCCTTTCTCTGAGAGCTGTAAATGAAGAGAGGGGAAAAAAGATATTGACTTTCACTTGTGCCAAAACAAATCAGTTGGCATTGCCTCAATAAAAGGATTAAATCACAAGTAAAATGCATTTCAATGGTGTCTAGTTTCCTTCTTATGTAGTGTTGTATTTCCAAATATAAATAGTATTTGTAATGGAGCATGAAATAAACGTGCTTTAGTATAAACAAAGTGAGCTGTACCTGAACACCGGTGTGGCTTCACAGGCATCAATCATATCTGCATAGACCATAGATGGAATCTACAGTTTTTAAATACTTCAATAACCGATGTGTAACTGACCCTGTGTGCCGGCAGGCCGTCCAGCAGTAACTCAGCAGTTGGCATCTGTCTTGTGCCCAGCTTGTCCTTCAGTCTCTGAACCTCTATACCCTTCAGCCGGCCATCCTCATCTCTACTCACCTCTGCATAGAACAAAGACAAACCCCTGCTGCCCTGTGGGAGAGAGACAAGCACACATTCAGTGCAATGAAATCACTTTGTAAGTCATTCCAGAGGAGTGATGTTATCGGATGTCTGCAGCACCGGTGTGGTCGCTCCGGTTCTGTCCTGCACTCTGGCCAGTGTAAGAGTCATGTCTGCATCTGTAGCAGAGGTGAACCACTTGAAGCCGTGTAGTTTGTATGAACCGTCTGTCTGGGGAACAGCCACCGTCTCTGTGCCACTGGCTGAGGAGATGCAAGACAGGGAGAGGCAACTCATGACGCAATAGTTAAGTCTTGTATTTAATTTAAGTATTTAATCACATTTCCTCAACAGATAATTCAAGTAACAACAATTAAGTATCATTGGAACATAAATAACAATTTCTGAAGTTTTTCTTTATGACACCTAAACAACTTTCACAACTCTTTCAAATACAGACGGTGATCGATGATGTACTGTAATCTTTAATCTGTTGGCTGAAGTTGATACTGGTTAATGCAAGACAACTGGGAGCGTCACTACTGACCCACGTCAGATCCTCCCTGTCTTTCGGTCATCCACTGTCCAGATGTCCAGAAATGCTCAGGCTGACGGGTAGTCAGATGGCTGTAGGCTTCGTCTACTGGCCATAAAACACCTATGGACTTTACATATACAGCCAAATAATCAAACGCTATGTTAATAAACTGTAAAAAGAACAACAGTCAAACAGTCCTCTGTTCAGCTGTGGAAATGAGGCTTACGGCTTATTTATTTCAGTCGTAGTCCAATTTTGGATGGAATTTTGGATATAGCTAAAACAAAGGACCTTTCACCTCATCCTGCTGCACCCGTTACTGTCACCGTCACGTTAGTGTTAGAACGTGCTCCTGTAAAAACATGAAAAACAGGCTTCCAGTTGTCTTTTTTTTGTTTTCTGACACACCTGGATGACTTTAGCAGCTCCGTCGGTCATGGCCAGAGGACAGGTGTAGAGACCAGAGGAGGGAGAGAAGATGTACAACTTGCTCATTTGATACACACGACTAGAAAACACAAACACACACACACACACACACACACACACACACACAATTACACTTAGTTTCTCCTTTAGAACAACATATCTTATTAGAAACTCCTAAAAGTGTTATTGAACTAAAATATGACATATGACTGAAACCAAAAAAGGAAGTATAACTCTGTCTCCTAACCTCCACTCCCCAAATGACCTCTCATAGCCAATGGCGACCAGCCCTTCCTGTGCCGACAGGTCTTTCATGCGTTTCCAGGCAGGGGAGGTCACGATGTGGTCCACTCGGCGACCCCAGGGGTCAAAGTGGACCAACCGTGGAGGAGTAACCTCACACTCTCGACCCCAGACGTCCACCTCATTTGCCACGCGCTCTCCAAATGCACGCAAGTCGGATACAGCTGCCTGTGAACAAGCGTATACTCATACAGTTACATAGATTATGAACAAGACCTCAGTTTATGTATAGTTTATTTCCATCAGCAGCCGATGGCGCAGCTGTGCTCCCTCCTCACCTCCTGGGGAAGGTGTCTCCTCAGGTATCCTCTTAGCAAGGCATCCTCTAGAAATGGGTTCTTCAGAACTGGTCTTTCCTGAAAGAAAGATCCGATTTTGGCTCTAGAGAAAGGAAGATACCCCGCTGCATCCCAGAGTTGTTCTTCATCAGCTCCTCTCGTGCCTGGCTCTGCTACACTGGCTAATCTGATGTGGACCAGCGGTGGAGGAACACCACACAACCCCCTGCAGCAGCCTCCAGCTACATGGCGGGTCAGTAGGGCTGAGCACACAGACATGTCTCAAGACCTGCAGTCTGATGGCAGACACATGAAGTAACTGTGTGGGAGAGAAGAATGACTGGGTTTCATTCTTTGAGCAATTAACAGGATTATCTAGAATCCAAAAACACATTTAACAATAAATATTAACAACACCACAAGTATGCAGTTTGTTTTGTTCACCCACAAGTGATGTTACTTTGAAGTAGGTTATATTTACAATAGCATATTTTCAAACAAACAGCCATTTCTTCCATTGACAGTACTTTGTTCAAACTATTACACCCCTAGAAGTGGATCAGTAATCCTACAAAACACTCACATGAAGCTCATGTGAAGAGATTTAATGACTTGTTTTCAGGGAGAGCAGAATGCATTCACCCGTTGACTTACTACTCTTGTGAAGACATATTTTTGGCATTTACCTTAACGTTATTCAAAAAAATTATGAAAATGTCCACATGACATAGCAATGTCTTTACAAATATGTAGCTAACGTAACTACAATCAATATTCTAGATTAGTAACGTTACGTTATCTTTGAACGAAAAAAGCCCAGTTAATTGACCATTTCAAATGAAAACTACTCTTACCACATAAAAGTAAATTATACTATTTGTAGTTAACTACGAATGCTTTATTAATGCCAATGCAACATTTAAATACAACCTAACTGAGCTAAGTAAGTTAACCCGGGATCACCGAAGTGGGTCAAAGTTCATTCCGCTGTCATTTTAATTTAATTGTAGTCTAATGGTTAATACAGGTAACAAGCAGCCAACCTGACCAGCTAAACCTGTTATCCCTTTTCATTAAACTGCGGAGTAGACTGTCGCTGCAACCTGAAATGACTCTGCAACGATCAACGATCTCAACAGTTGGCGTCAACGGTTTTCTACACGATTGACAATTACTTTTAGACAGTCTACATTTCTAACTGCTTTAATAACATTGAATTCTCATGTCACACGTATGACTTTCCTAGATGTAAGAGAAGATTACCTTTTGCAACTTTATCTGAAGTTAGCCCAGCACTGTTTACGTTCACCACAGCTGCAAACTCTTGCCTTCAAAATAAAAGTCCAGTTCCTTGTAAATAGTTCTGCCTTTGTAATTTAGTTAAATGGAAATTCGTTTAGTGCTCACATTGACTATTTTCATGGAAAAGATAAATATCTCATGTAAGCAAAGCGGTGTCCCCATTACTCTGGATAATCTATATACTGTCAAGTTTTCATAAAAGAAACATTACTGTTGCATTGAACAATTAAAATAATATTTTTCTGATCTGAGCATAAAAAAACATGTTCTATCTAAAATGTTGTAAATTTCCCACAACAATATTTTGTTGTTTAGCATATACAAGCAATGACATACATTCATCAAAAAGTGTTGCTGAACCTGTTTTATTGTTCTAAGTAAAGATTTGTCAAAAATACAGAATCCTTTGCTCTAATCAGAACAAACAGACTGAACGCATGCACCGTTTAATAAAACATTTCCATGACATGTTAAAAATCTGTTCAAAAGGAAGGACACAGGCACTGAATAATTATGAACACACAACTTTTGCATTTGAATGAGATTTTTTTTTCTTCCAAAAATAAACACAAAACAGTCACATCTTAAATGCAGGAGGGATATATGGGAATAATCATACTGATAAAACCCAGTAAGTAGTTCTCGTTTGTGGGCGTGGCACACCACCCAACCGTAAAATATGAACCTGGTTTGCTCCTCACACCAGGGTGGAGGAAGGTAATAGTCAACACTGATGTGTTTTTAGTGTATAAAAATAAAAGTTAATGTTTTAGTACAGGATGCAATGCAGCACACAGCACAGTCACTTGGTGTTCAACTCTCACCAGACAATGGACCAAAACAGGAACAAATGTAGTCTGTAGTTTGTCACAGCATTAGCTGACTATATAAATGGACCTACACAAAGTATTTAAAAAGGTCAATCAGGATAGGATGTCTTAAACATAGATTAACATATATAAGCAGGTGTATAAACAGAACTAATGAGAAAACCCACCAGCTACCCAACAACGTAGAAACACCAGAGAACCTGGCAAAACTCAAAGAGCACACAAGTGCTGATTAAACGCTGGAAAGATCGAAATCAAAGATCATAGCCATGACATTCTGATTAAACATCCAACTCTGCACATAAAGATGAGTCCTTTGGGAGCCGTCAACAAATAATGGCTGGAATGAAATCTGCCAGTCTGTTTTATGTGCACGTACTCTTCTCGGCCTTCTTTAATCACCCTTGGTAAGGAGGTCCTCGATGTATGCGTCAAGCTCGTCATCTGTGTTGATGTCAATGTCCTAAAAGTGGAAAAAAGCAACATTACGTACGGCAAACAATGACAATTCTAGAACAAAGATTCCATTTGATAGACAGGTAAGAGGGATGGGTAATATTTTGTCTGTGATGTCCTGTGTCTTGGACCATCAATAAGTACAGATAAAGCAATCGAACCTCTTGTACTTTTTGAAGGAGTGCGACAATGTTTGTTCGTAGTTTCTGTAGTTTCTCGTCTGCCTCCTTCAGTTTCACCTCATTGCTGTTGCTCTTCTCTTCCACAGCTTTGGCCCTGGCATCAGCTCTGCTCTGGTACGAGTTACACAAAGACTGGAGACCTGATTCATACTGCTGGAAATACTCTCTCTAAAATGGAGAAGGAAAAACACAATACACTGACACTCAATACTCTGGACAACACACAACAGTTTACTAGATATTCCAATGTGTAGTATTGCTGGACACAACCAATTTCCCGGCAGATACAGTCGTGTATTCTCTAAGCATTGTATTGCTTTCAATGTCCTCAACGCTCAGCATCTCAATTTATTGATCATACTAATGTTTTGGTCCTTCAGCGTTTTTTGGTTGTCATCTTTGTTTTTTAAATTTCTATTCTAACCTAAGGATCAGTCTGTTGAACCATATATTATTTATCTCACCAAAGGAAAGGCCACCAACTCCTCAGCCGTCATGCTGTTAACATCATCCTTTGGGATTTGAAAAGCAGGAGGGAAAAAGTAACCCAACATTGTCCTGGAAGCACAAATTGCACAGTGAACACCCCACAGCATTAAGAAACAATGTGCCCTGGCTGTCATCACTTACACAGTGTATTAACAACACCGGTTCATCGTCATCAGCTCACCTCAACATGGTGACGAGACTATCGGTCACCTCTCGACTGGTTCCTGGTTGAGTAGTGTCGGGCTCCATGGGTGCTGGACCCTTCTCAGCCTCCTGCTGGGTGTCAGGTGTCTGAGAGATTGGAGATGGCGGCCGCATCAACCGGACTTCATCACTACCCTTGAACACCCTTCAGACACACAATTATAGGATATTAATTATCTGGCAAAGTCAACAAAATGTGCCTCGAATGCAGCGAAACAGACAAAGAATCTTACCATCTGTCTTTAGGGGTGGATCTAGGCACATAGTCAAACTTCACTTTCCAGCGAACACTCTGTTTATTCGCCTCAACAGCAATGACTTTGCCTGTGTACCACTCCTTGTTGACACGTACTTCCACCAGCAGACCCTTATCTGTGGAAAAAAAAAAGAAGGTAGAAATTATTATATTAGAGCTTTTGATTTCCAGCTGTATGTGTGATACATGTTAGTGTAGAGCAGTCCATCATCTCACCTTTCTGAGGATTTTTAGTGTCGTTCTCTGTATCCTCCTGAGGGGACTTCTCAGATGCCTGCAAAAACAAAACAATCATAACTCCCACTGCAGTGAGAGAAACACCGTTTACTGGAAAGAGTAAGGTTAAAAGAAATGAGTTGAAACCCTGTTAATGAAAGAAGTGAAAGTCCCAATGTGATCTCAGGCATTGGGTGGGATTGTCATGCTTGATTGCAGCGGTTAGAAGAATATGAAAACTTTAGTTTCAAGAGAAGATTGTCATAGAAGAAAGAATATAATCTGACAGTACACCCAGATTAGATAAAAGGTTTAATTGTCGTGATTGTTAGAGGTTGTGAGAGAAGATGCAGCCCAGCTATCTATGTAAAGGTAGTAGAGAGAGGGACTGAGTAAAGCTACCTTTGCTTTAGCCCCATGCTGTTGCATGGAAATGGGTTTAGGGATAGAGGTTGGTGTAGTTGGTGTCTGCCTTATAAGAGTAGGAACTCCTTTCTTCTGGGTCTTAACCTGGAAGGTCAAGAGCAGAGGGGCTCCGATTGGAGGTTCAGTAGCCTACTGAGCCAACCTGGAATGCCTGCACTTCATTCTCTTCCTCAATATATGAACCTGACACTAAATTCAGTGTCACCATCTTGCCAGCCATCCAAATACTGTAGGAATCTAATTCAGCAGTGCTCGCTGCAGTTTAGTTCAAAGTCTCCTGATAAAAAGATGCATAACCTTTATTCCTGAGGAACTATTGGAGTTAGGTTTTCATCTGTAATGGATGAAGACTTTTATGGTGCTGTAAACAAACAACTGTTTAGCTCATTTCTGTCTCCTCTCAGTCATCTTGTCCCCTTCATTTACTCACTTCCTAGAAGGGAGGCGTGTTAACAAAAGGAGGCAACAAGCAGCACAAAAAACACAGCAGCACACACCATCACATCACTGACACACACAGGCTGACTCACAAGATTACGGGGAACACTTGAATGGTTTATGCAGCATTGCTAATGCTGTCATTGTATTCTATACATAGTGGTGTAACGGACCACTGTCGATCCTTGATACGTACGGATCCCCCCTTGCGGTTCGGCACGCAGGTGAACCGCGGGTTAGTTACACAGTTTAACATTAAACATCACAGTGTGTAATAAAGTTTTACTGACGATCGTTATCTGCCGATGTTCAGTAAAATATGCAATCAGGACATCAGCATTTATGCTTTTCTAGTCGTCGATCTCTGATACCGTTCGGTTACATTGTGATGCGTTCAGACTCTGTTCAGTTAAAATGAGTATTGGGCTCAGGTAAACTATAATGTTATCATGATGTGTTCACATGTAATCCTGTAAAATGTAGTGTTGTTGATAAACTTGAATGAATCCAGTTGTTTGAAGGTGATGTTTTCACAACAACATAAATAGATATTAGAGATGAATTATGAGCCGTCTAACTTCCTAACACTAGCTATATGCAGCTTATAACACATCATTAAAACTACAAATGACAAGATTTGTTTAAAATCAATAAAAATACAATCGTTTATATCCTTATTTAAATTGTGTGTTTTTATGAAGAATAACAAAGTAAAAGGATAATATTTAGAATTGTTGATGGATTAAATTACTTCAGAGAGGTTGAAATGATTTTTGGGACAGCTGTCTACTCAAACAACAAAGGAATCTGTATACGCAACGTTTTTGTCATATATTGTCATATTAGTATCGGCTGCAAAAAAACATAATTAGGGATCTCTAAAAGTTATATTTACTCTTTATTTTTGGTGCTGATCTGATCCGTGATCCAATCCAAACCATGAGTTTTAAACACGTTGCACCACTAATGCATATGTACGTTTTGCAGTATTGAAATTTGTATAAGTTGTACAATTAAACATTTGAGCTACAATCTCTCTGACCTGATGCAAAGGAAAGTTAACTCTAATTCTGTGAATTCTGTTGTTTACCTCGTCCAACTTGCCACGTTTGGCAGGTAAGGCCTTATCTATCACTTTCCCGCGATTACCAGCTGCTGCAGCCATCTTGGATTTCTTTGTCTGTGGTTCTTCCTCCTCACTCTCCTCCTCCTCCTCCTCCTCCTCCTCCTCCTCCTCCTCCTCTTCTTCCTCACTGTCGTCCTGGTCTATAATTCTCTTGCGTTGTCCAGCTGGTTTGGTCGGTGATGCTTTGGCAGGTGTCTATGTCAGGAGACAGAAATCATTACGTCACACTATCTTGTACATGCAGCCTATTAAATACTTTGGTACTTTTTGGTATTAGTGACGTATTTCCTAAAACCTGTAACTTACCCGAGAGCTGCGGCTGGGTGGGGGTGTTTTGGCTGTAGCTTTGGGTACAGGCTTTGCTGCAGATGGAGAAGGCTTTGCTGCACCTCTGGACCTGGATGGGTCGACTTTGGGTGGCGGCGGAGCGACAGGTGTTCGTGTAGGGCGCTGAGAAGCTGCACGAGATGGAGGTGTGCTTTTTAGGTGAGCTGGGAGCGGTGGGGAGCGAGGGCGTATGATGGACCTTTCAGAAGACCTAGTTGCCTGAACCAATGACATGTGAAACACACACAAAAATAAATATTTGCGTGAGATAAAGAATGAAAAACAAGATCACCAAGTCATTATGAACAAACCAGTAGTTGGTGAACAAGTACAGGCACTATTTCATCTGTAAAGAATAGCTTTCACAGCACAATCAAATCATATAAACCTTTATATTTTATTTATTTTTGTAAAAATCTGTGAAATTAGCGGTGATGACCTTTCACTTCTTTTGAGGTTTGCCTTTTTACAAGTAGACATTTTTTCCAGGTGGGAAAAATAAAACAGGAAACAATGTTTCGAAAGTCATAAAATAGAAGCAAATCATTTCTGTTTTCACCTGCATTTTATTAGCAGCAAGAACTTTCCCGTTAATACTCATATTTCCAGGGATATTACCAGAATCAACAATAAATTAAGTTGAAGAGCTAAACAGCAACTGAGAATAATCTGACAGGAGTATTTACAAAAATGTAGCCAGCATTAGAAACCCACAAGAAGCACAGTATGGTGAAGTTTTACCTGAGAGGAGCTCTCTGTTGGTTTCATGCTGACATCTAGTGGTAGCTTCTTCACATCTGCTGCAGATTTGACGGTGCTGGTTTTCTGATCAGAGAAAATACAATGAATCATGTGCTATGTACACATGAGAGAGCGACAGAAAGAGAGAGCGGAGGACGAGGTACCTGCAAGGCATCTAGTTTCCCCTGCTGCTGTTTGATCTTCTCTGCCAGTTCTTTCTGTTTGTCTTCAGCTGTCTGCTTGTCTTTCTTCAGAACACCACACGGCACATTTTGTTTCTGTTCAGAAGCATCACACCTAAAACACAAAATAAACACTATATATAGCATGTAGGAACACCACATCGGCATTCAGTAGATATGTTACACAAATAATAAAACTAATACCATAGCGTGAATGTTTAAAGACATATCCTAGAAAATAACATTCAGTGTGTACCTGTCCTGGGAGCTGTCAGGGTTCATGAGACACACCCAACTGTCTGGGTAGCGTTTGTCCACCGCATCCATCTGGAATGGCAGCGTTCTCCACTTTAAACACTTATCTGAAAATACATCGCAGATTGAGAGAGTCAGCGTAAGTTAGTTTGTCGAGGTACAGTTTGTGTGTTTTGTGTGTGTATGGATCTGTAACTCACCACACTGGATAGTAAGTGGTATCTCCATGCCACGACGTCTCTTGTATCTCGACTCTGATGACGGAGGTGCAGACCAGCTGGCAGACAGATATCCAAACTCATCCCAGAACTTCACTATGCCTTTCTGAGCTGCAAAACACAGACACAGACACTCTTAGCATTTCCTACAGCAATACGCTATTAATCAAAATAAAAAGTTATTCATGCAAATGGTTAAAGTGGCCATTTTTGAGGTGAGCACTTCCCTCATAGTTCCTTACTGCAGCTTTGCAAGTGTGTGTGCACACTGGAGGGAGATTGGGAGGGCAGTGTAATGCAGCCAGGACGAGGCTTTGACTTTCAGCCCGTCTTTCAACCAAATTTCAACTAAAATAATATGCTGTCACATTATTTTTATGGTTTTATGAGAATGGTTTCCACTTGAAACTTTTTACCGCAAGTGTAACAGATTGATGTAAATCCCTTGATAGTTTTACGGAAAACTTTTTTTTCCTTTTTCGAATCGTGCAGGTTAAGTGTTGGCGATGGAAATCCGGCAATTCAGAGAAACTCACCAATGTTGGAGTCCTTCCAGTACTGAGCTAAATGTTCCCCCATGGATTTCAGTAAATGTCGATACTCCTTAGCATCTGCAAAGTCCTGTTTGTTGTGAGTAGGCTCTAGAATTAAATATGGGACATCCACTACTCCAACCACACCTCCACAGGCCCTGAAACACAAATCATATAACTGTAAACTATTTCTCTTAATCATTCAAACACTAGCACCTTCCAATCTCCATGTTCATTTTACTCACATGCCTCCCTCCAGCTGGGGCCCTGTTTTCTCGTACATCTTGATGAGACGAGAACAGTTGTACACAAACATCCCGTCCAGGTCTCTCTGTCCTATGTTCACTCCGAATATAAAATTCAACTCCTTTGGCTCCTTTAATGCTCTGAGGAACAAGAAAGTGTTGGAGACTGATAGGATGTATACAAAGCCCAGCAAAACAAAGCGATTGTGTTGTGTTTTTAAGTTACTATTCTATATTATTTCCATGGGGTTGAAACAAAAACTGTACTTTAACTGTTTGTAAATCCATGAATAGGAGAAATAAGGTTTTACAATGTTGACGATCATACTTCTGTTTGGCTTCGAGAATCCTTTTCTTCATGTCACAATCCCGCCGAAGCATCATGGCTGAATCTTGAACCTTTCTCAGAATTGCCTAGAGGAAGAGAGGGCGGAGGGAGAGTCAGCTGAGACAACCTTAAATTAAAGTAGGGAATTTTTTTGACTGTTGCAGACTAGAAGCTTGTTTACATAGACAAAACTATATTTGCATTTGAAAAATTAAAACAGTAAGTCATACCCGTGAATCTTTTGACAGGTCATCTCCTAATCTGGCCTCCAAAGCTATCTGCTTACTCTCCGCTTCTCTGGCTTTCTCTTCCGCTGAAATAAAAAAAACAAATTGTTGCTGATGAGCACAAGGGAGTCACAACACAAAAGCAAAATGTAAATGAAAACACCATTTCCCCACTGACTCACCAATCTTAGCAAGGTGATCTGCTTTCTTCACTTCTTGCTCAGCACGGGTTTTGAAGCGAGTTGATGTGTATTTATAAACCCTATAAACAAAACGAGTATGCTAATCAAAGTATTGTCACTGGACTACAGTAGTTACAGACACAGTATAAATGAGTAATCACATTACCTTGGTTTATATAAACAGCAGGACAGTCTCTTGGTCCTGACTTTATGTCCCTGGATAAAAATCCTCATGCGTGGGTCGATGTACAGAACAGCAGCGTACGCCCTGAACGACCGCTTCTCTGGCTTCCTATGAGAGAGAAAAGGGCACAGCCATCAACAATCCAAAAATGATTAATTAATACAACAACAACCTTTCACCGAGGGTTAGTGATCACATGGTTAAATGGAGTCACTCACACTCCTTCAACAGGTGTCCCAGCCATCAGTATGTCCTGGTGATCTGTCTCTACATCCAGCTCTGGTTCTCTGTTGTCCATCAGCTTCAGATTATAGATGACCACAAGAGTGCCTTTAAATAAAACAACACACAAAAGCAAGCATTGCAATCATTATCAATCATGTCATTCCCTAAAACTAAACAGTAACTAGAATTACTGCCTCGTGGTTTAAATCCATGTCTGTTGAAAATGTCATCACATGAAATCCATTCCTCTCTTTGCATGCAGGCTTTATAAAGAGCTTCTTTTGTGAAGCTGCGTCACTCGTGGTGTGAAGGAGAGAATCCAGATGCTTCTTGTTATTGAGAATGAGAATTTGTTCATTGACAGTTTGCTATATTTACTGTTCATTTTATTTCTTATTCTTTTTACTTATTTGTTACATGTTCGAAGTAAATAAATGCATATGAAATGAAACGTAAGGATTGTTACTGTCTATTCATATTCATCAACATGAATCCCATTACTTTATGACTGTTTGAGTATAATTGTTAAACTTGTGTAAGATAAGCATATTGTTTGTTTTCATGGACGGCCGAATGGTGCGTCACTTTAAATATAAAGATAAATATAAAGATCTACTTTCCTTTAGTAAAGGAAGGTCCAGTGCTTCCTATGCTAAAGGAGCTAATAAAAGGAAGCATTGAAGCGCCTTTCCTTAGCATTTAGATAATTCGAACCGCTCTCATCATGGTGGCCACATAGATACTTCCGAGTCATTTCACTCCATTAGGAACCTTCCTTATCAAAAAGGACTATCGACCGCAGCCCAAGAGCACATTGGTGCAAACTTTGAAGAAATTCCCTCAAGAGGTTCCTGAGATATCGTGTTATCGTGGTATGGATGGATGGGCGAACGACCCGAAAATATAAAGATTACAAATATATTAAAAAGAATAATTTCCAGGAGACATAGTTTTTAGAGCAATATGTACAGTGGATATAAAAAGTCTACACACCCCTGTTAAAAGGCCAGGTTTTTGTGATGTAAAAAAATGATACCAAGATAAATCCTGTCAGAACTTTTTCAACCTTTAATGTGACCTATAACGTGAACAATTCAATTGAAAAACAAACTGAAATCTTTTAGGGGGGAAAATAAAAAACGTACATAACCTGGTTGCATAAATATGCACACCCTCTTATAACTGGGGATGTGGCTGTGTTCAGAATTAACCAATCACATTCAAACTCATGTTAAATAGTAGTCAGTACACACCTGCCATCATTTAAAGTGACTCTAATTAATCCCAAATAAAGTTTAGCTGTTCTAGAATGATTTTTCTGACATTTTCTTAGTTGCATCTTACAGCAAAAGCCATGGTCCCCAGAGAGCTTCTAAAGCATCAGAGGGTTCTCATTGTTGAAAGGTATCAGTCAGGAGAAGGGTACAAAAGAATATCCAAGGCATTAGATGTACCATGGAACACAGTGAAGACAGTCATCATCAAGTGGAGAAAATATAGCACAACTTTGACATTATCAAGAACTGGACGTCCCTCAAAAATTGATGAAAAGGCGAGAAGAAAAATGGTCGGGGAGGCTTCCAAGAGGCCTACAGCAACATTAAAGGAGATGCAGGAATTTCTGGCAAGTACTGGCTGTGTACTACATGTGACAATAATCTCCCGTATTCTTCATATGTTTGGGCTATGGGGTAGGGTGGCAAGACGGAAGCCTTTTCTTACAAAGAAAAACATCCAAGCACGGAAAAAATTTGCAAAAACATACATGAAGTCTCCAAAAGCATGTGGGGAAATGTGTTATGGTCTGATGAAACCAAGGTTGAACGTTTTGGCCATAATTCCAAAAGGTATGTTTGGCACAAAAACAACACTGCACATCACTCAAAGAACACCATACCCACAGTGAAGCATGGTGGTGGTGGCAGCATCATGCTTTGGGGCTGTTTTTCTTCAGCTGGAACCGGGGCCTTAGTCAAGGTGGAGGGAATTAGGAACAACTCCAAATACCAGTCAATTTTGGCATCAAACCTTCAGGCTTCCGTTAGAAAGCTGAAGATGAAGAGGAATTTAACCTTTCAGTACGACAACGAGCCAAAGCTTACCACTCAATCAACAAAAGCATGGCTTCACCAGAAGAAGATTAAAGTTTTGGAATGGCCCAGCCAGAGCCCAGACCTGAATCCAATACAACATCTGTGGGGTGATCTGAAGAGGGCTGTGCACAGGAGATGCCCTCGCAATCTCACAGATTTGGAGCTCTTTTGCAAAGAAGAGTGGGCAAATATTGCCAAGTCAAGATGTGCCATGCTAATAGACTCCTACCCAAAAAGACTGAGTGCTGTAATAAAATCAAAAGGTGCTTCAACAAAGTATTAGTTTCAGGATGTGCATATTTATGCAACCAGGTTATGTATGTTTTTTATTTTATATTTTTCCCCCCTAAAAGATTTCAGTTTGTTTTTCAATTGAATTGTTCACGTTATAGGTCACATTAAAGGTTGAAAAAGTTCTGACAGGATTTATCTTGGTCTCATTTTTTTACATCACAAAAACCTGGCCTTTTAACAGGGGTGTGTAGACTTTTTATATCCACTGTATGCTGGCTATGAACTTTTATTGCCATTGCAAAATGAATCTCTTCACATGGAGACAAACATTCATATGCTTACCACTGCTACTTTCTATTTTGTTGAACTGCTCCATCAGCTGCTGTTCATTTTTAAAAGGAGAGTATTTGAAGATCAGCTCAGTCTCTATGGCGTACTTCTCTGGGTCAGAGGTCAGTGGCTCCTTGGTTCTCAGATCCCAGGAGGGAAGGGGCACGATCACCTGAGGAGGGAGGATAAAAATCCTTAAGTACACAAGTGTAGAGTTCTTTGAGCAGTCAAAGATAATAAGATGAGTTAAAAAAAACTCACTCTTCCTGTTGCACTTCCACACAATCAGTTAGGCACAATTTGTAATCAAGTTACTTTTAAACATCCCTAACAACAGTGACGACCTCGCTCCAGCTTTTGACTCTGACCTCATCCAGTCCCTCCTCTTCATGGAAAGTCCTTGACATGAAAAGGCAAGTGAGCGTGTCGCCCTTTTTTGTGAACAAGATGAAGTCTTTCCCAATACGCATGGAGCCGCTGTGAAAACAAACACATTTTTGATGGTGAAAAATGATTCAAACACTAGTGCACCAACTGCCCAATGTCATCAAACACAAGTTAGGTGAGGGTCTTACGATTTCAGGCCGTTTCCATACTGGCCAATCTGAGTGGACTCAGGGGACCGCTTGTTTGACTTTCCAAACTGAATCACGTGCGTTGACTCATCTAGTAATAGAAAGGCGGTCATCATCATGTTTCACACACGAAACAAACTTATCATCAGAAAACGTAACAATGGACCTACAACAAAGTACCTTTAATCATGAAATAAAAATAACTAAAAACTAGCTTTAAGTGATTTAATAAAAGGAGTACTTACTAGGGTCCATTCCAATGCCATCATCCAGAAAACAGAGCATGTAGCCACCCCGCAGCTCTGGCCTTTTTTCTGTTAGCAAAGCAGGAAGGTGAAGAAGACATGTTAGGAGAAATGAATGAATGCTTTATTGGGTGAGTTATTCTGAGGTGTACCTGTGTAGATGTCTATTCGTGTGGCATTGGCATCTCTGTGAAAGAAATAAACCAACTTTGAGACAACGAGAAAGACATCAGGCTAACGATGAAGTTTTCCAGTCTACACAATTTGTCATCAGTTATATGCCCTGTTGTAAATCATTATGAGTACCTTGAATTGTCCACAAGCTCCGCCAAGGCTCCAAATAAGAACTCGTGGGTTGTCCTGAAAGTAGACCACTCATTTAATTCAGTCAATATACTTGAGTGTTAAAGAAGAATTTAACTTGAGTTGACAGGGCAAGCTGGTCAGAGAAAAGGGATTTACAGGAGATACTTGTTGCCAGCATCGGATCCTCACATTAATATTCTGCGTGGGATTGTTATTCAGTTATACAACTTGTATTTCCTCAAGTCTATTGAGAGATATGTGTCAATGCTAACAGAACAGCGGATTGTCATTTCCAATGTATTAACTCATTCACTATAAAGCACTCATTCTCACATTTACCTACAAAGCAAGGAATCTCTGTCTATGTCGTCAGATCAGTCTCAATATTAATTCATGAATACAGAATGATGTATGTATTTTGTGACATATACATATATATCTCTCTACAAAATTATTTTTCAATGCACAGAAAAACAGTTAATATATATAAATGTAAGCAAAATCCACATATGGAAAAGTAAGATTCAGCCAGTATTAGTTTGATATATTAATAATATAACAGCTGAGCGAAGTGCATTACAACTTTTACAAGTTTGCCTCTGCAGTGCCACTAGTAATCACATTCGCTGTCTCTTCAGCGTTAGCGAACGTTGGCTAACATTAGTGTAGCTATACGTTTGTTTTTCAAATGATGGTCTGTTCTTCAGCATCGTGGATGTAACTTCCAATCCATTTTCTGTATCGCTTTGCTTGGATTGTTTTGGGGACAGAGATATCACGTTCACAAGAGTCAGACGTACAAAGCCCAGGATGTAATATCGTCTCTGTTAAATCAGAGACGATAGAAAAGCTTGGCCTCTGGGTTTTATGGCCATGGCTGGAGAAAAGGAAAGAAGCATCACGGCTTCCAAAAGCTCTCCGATTTGTTCCAGATTTTTTCCGAAAACAAATACTGCTGCATGCCCAACCACATAGCAATGAGCACACTATGTACAATCATGTTGCAATGACCACAAACAAGTGACCGTGATTACTCTGCTGAATAAGTTAAGTTTCGTAGATCTGACATACTGTATATGTTTGTAAAGTTTTAATAAATGACAAAAATATCTTTTTGTGTTTATTATTGCTAATATGTTTCAAAAAGATAGTTGCTGGATCACTGAAGTAGGAATGTATGCACTTAAGTTTTAAGCATATTTCTTATTCCATATATAATACACACCAACAGAGTAAAGTTTAGTAAATGTTAGCCGATATACATTACATGTATCACATAACATAATATGGCCCATGTAGACTTAAACAATATTTGATGGAACGCAAGGTTGTATTCAGTGCAAACTGACATGTAATTAATTAAGAGCATATTTTCCTCTTTTTTGAGCAGACGATCAGGTTTAAACTGATGTAACCCGTTCATCTATTCAAGTACCCTCTTAAATTGGATTAAGGTTGGGTTAATGTTTATTTATAGTGTAGAGGTAGGGCGTATCTGAACAACAATAACGTTGTTGGACATTGATCAGTTGTAAAGCGTTCAGCCATTTGAGCGCATTGCAAAAAAATAAATCCCATGGATGAGCTGGTCAATTTTAGTCAGTATCTGTCTAGTTTGTTGTGTGTGTAATATTTGCGGTCACAAGTATGTGTAGTACCAAGTTCATAAGCACATGAAGCAAGCCGGTACTTACGAATTTGTGTGCAGGTACTCAAAAGTGAGCTGAGCCCTGCTCAGGTTGCTGTAGTTAGAGTAGGCCATGGCCACACACAGTTATTCCCAGTTTCGTTCCTGGTCTAATGATGGGCTTCTTCCTTGCCAACCAAGTTTTAGTCGAGAATGTTCATCCTGAAAAGGAAAAGAATCACAGATCTTGTATATTCAAAATTACCTACAAGGTGCCTTACTCCATTAATTGACACCATAGCCATGATCTGACAGCAGTTGATGTGGATGCTTTGTTTACATCAAGTGAAAGGGGACAAGTTAACACCCACACCTTACTAAGCATGCCCCTAAGTGAAGGTTACCACGTGGGAGGCCTGATTGGGAACAACACAATTAGGTCACAGCATTACCAATGAAGACGTTTATGTATTTATGCAGAAGGCAGTTATTGGTCGAGGCCTAGTCATGTTTGATATATGATAAAACATAATTCCAGACGTTATGCAGCAACTGATACTAACGGTTAATGTTCGCCTACCAAACGTTACGTTAGCTAGCGGACATTTGCGTCTTCTAAAGTGTTTATTAGCTAACGGTAGCTAGCTAGCTAGCTTCACACTGTGGATACATGTAACCTAGCTGACGTTAGCCCTATCAAGTCGTTTTCACCGACTTTGCAGACCGTTTGACATGCCGGCGACTCTGTAGTGGCTTCGCACTAGTGTAATAGTCCGTCCAAGGAAGAATACATACTTTGTATCGTTACGTTTCCTTTTACCTAACATAAAACAATCCGCCAGGCCTCGAAGAATCCGACCACTTCGACGTTGGTTACTTGGTTTCCCTCTGTTCTGCAGAAATCCCGCCTCTATTTTCCTATAATCAACCAATAGGAAAGGCTCCTGTAGAGATTCGTTACGATGATTGGAGGAGACACCTTGCTACGTAGACAAGTGCACATACCGGTACATATCCGTCTATGGTGGCTCTTCTAATCAGTGGCATAACATATAGTGAATTTGTACATGCATTTTCATACGTAAAAGACTGACTTACAGGAGAACATTTTGTTTATTGTGTGTTTGACAACTGATAAAAATTGACAATACAGACACATTAGGCAATGGGTTGTCTCTTTTGTGTATTTCTACACAATAAGGACGTTTTTGACAAAGATGAACCTGGCACATGTTAACAGATGTAAAGCAAAGTAAGTCTCTCCTGGTTGACATTCATACTGCATTTAAAAGAAACCAATTCCTTCCTGAATAAAAAAAGAAAGAAAACAAAATCCCAAAATAAAACTAAACAGTAATGAAACATTAAAACCATAAATTAAAATTCTGATTTCCTCCCTATTCCATTGCTGCTCCTGAGCTCCACAGAACATACACCTTTATTGATCCCAATGTAATGTAGCCAAGTTTGTAAGGTTTTTGACTAATTTAGATGAGTCCCTGCAAAAGTGTATAATAACCAGTATTATGTGTGCATCGATCAAGCCTAAAGGCAAGGCAAGTTTATTTGTATAGCACATTTCAACAACAAGGCAATTCAAAGTGCTTCACATAAAACCATTAAAAGCATCAAAACATAATGCAAAAGAAAAGGAGATTTAAAAACAATTAAGAACATTCATTGAAACATTAAAAACAGTGATTAAAACACTAAAAAGCTAAAAACAGAATAATGGTTACATTCATAGCTTTCCTTCATTTGGCAGAACAACAAATGAAACAGGTGTTGGGTACTTGTAAAAACACACTCAATGTAAAGTTCCTTAACTTCCCGGTCAGATTCGTAACCGGTTATATCTATTTTTACTATTAATGTTTCACTCTTAGTAAAGCTGGGAAAATTATGTTTGAAAATAGAATACCTTCTTGACCAGTTATGTTTCTGAGCTCCTGGACAGACTGAGTTACTCACAGAGTCTAAATGACATGTCAGTTCATAAAACTGGTAATTTACATGCACAGACTGTAAATGTCCCATTAACTCTTTGTTATTAAACAAATAGTACAACTGGCCCATTTACTTAATATACAACTCCTCTATCACAACCATGTTTCTCACTTGAATGTTGTATAATATTACAGTGTCCTATAACAGGGATGCACCACTGATTAAGTATTGCTCTTTCATTAAGTTGAGAAACTTGTGAGAGACGTATTAGAAATGTTCAGAATTGATTCAGCAGAAGCTGAAATATTTTCACTTCGCTGGGTGCTACATAAATATCAAGTCTTCAAACCCAAGCAGAGATAACCCTAATGACATTCCCAGGGTTCATTTCTCAGGCTTTAACAAGCTGCCTCAGAGCTACAGAAGACGTTAGGCTGAGTAGTACTTACTCCTCCTGACAACATTTTTTTTTATGCAAATTGGGTGGAGTGCCCCATTAAAAAGGAATGAAACAAATCACCCTTATCTCTCCACCACCAACTGATTTCTTTAGGACGCAGCGGATGAAAAATGCTTAGGTGTCAATCAAGGGCTCCTGCAAATAATATAAAACATTATGGTTAGGTCAAAACAGTATTTGCAGAAATATGCAGACTTAGATATCTAGATGCTGCCAATATATCTAGATGTTCAATCAAAATGCCTAATCTTTATCATAGTCAGAGATAAAAATAAATTACTTTATTTTGCGGATCCATTCCATTCCAATGGTAGCGGCGTATTAGTGAATGTGTCATACTAGCAGCTATACAAAGTATCAAGCAAACTCCAAGGAGACACGCACTGAATTCCAACAGATGTCGCACTGCAACGCTCTGCTCCTCCTAAAGAATGAAAGCAGAGAACGACAGACAGGATGACTGGTATTATGGCTGAGCAAGTTATGTTGTGCATGTGTGACGTGCTGTACCTGTGTTAACATGACAGTGAGTGTAGGGTCATTCATTGAGTGTAGACTGTAGCAGGTTTGTGAGGCTGTAGGCCGCTGGTTGCCCACTTCCACATGGATGGGTGAACGTTGTTTCTCAAATACAGGGCACTCTGGCGGAAGTCTTCATTTAAGTAAACAGTACATGCATAAAAACACACACAAAAAAAAAATACTGCTTCATGAAGTTGACAGATGTTGTGTTTATGTACCTTAGTAGTTGGTGATTAATATTATGGAATCTTAGAAACACACACTTAAGAATTTGAACAAACTTACAGACTCATGGGCAGGAGGTGCGCTGGAGCACTTATGGTGAGACAGGTGTAGGTATCATTTCCAGACAAAAACTCTAGAGTCACATTAACAATCTCCTTGCCTGGGGAGTAAAACAATTGATCAAGGATTATACAAACACTATACTTCATTTTACAACCAAACCAATGCACCCCAATACCAACCTCCAAGATGTAATTGACTGGCTCTCAAGGCAGTGTGTAAAGTGAGGTCTTTCAGAGAGCCACTGTTTGAGCTAGTAGTCACAGCCAGAGGAACCTTGACACGCAGAGTGGTGAGAGAGGGAGTCTTTGTAGAGTTAACTGAAGTGTCTCTATCCATCAGAGCAGGGGGGACTGGCAATACACGCTCAGATGAACTTGTGTTGGCTTTCACACACAGCTGAAACTGGGACAATGAGGACAGTAGACGGTTCCAGTCCTAAAAGAGGGATAATATGTATGATTTGCACATCAGTGTCAGCTCAGTATACACAGAAACACAAGCAGTCACATGTCATTATGTTTTATTTGCACACAAGAACTTGTACTCTATTAAGGACTGAGAACATTGAATACGTGTCCTTACCTTTGCTGTGTCAGGGTTAGGCAGAGTGTGTGTGTAGCTGTAAGAGCTGAGGCAGATAAAGGAGATAGCCAGAGTCAACAGACACAGGAAAAATGTAACTCCTGGAGGATTCTGGGATACATAATCCCTAAGGTTGGTCACCGGCTGCCAGAAACCCATCTTCAGCTTCACATACACCTGCCCCAAGCTGTAAGCAGAAATCAGTCACTTCAGTTTTCACAGCTTTTGTCCACAGTCACTTCGGTAGTGCCAATGAGTCCGTTTCATGAACTTTGGTCAGTTGCTGTAACTAGGTCAATACATTTGTTCAACCTAACGCAAGACGTTTAGGATTCAGGGTTTAAAAATCCCCACAGGACTTTCTTTCAGAGATGTCTTTGGGTGATGGCACGTTACCTCTTTTTCAGCATAGTGGCGTTCAAAACATGATCAAACAAACTGTTGATTTTGGCATTGAGTTACCATATGCCTCGTGACTGTAGATCTACAAAAACAAGGCACTAACGGTGCATTTCTATTATTATTTCTTATTGACGCGGAAAACCACCTTTCCACTGATGTTTGCAGTACGAAGGATAACTAGTCCAGACTACATCTGGAGACGTGAAACCAGCTCCATTGACAAGTCACTGCAACGTTAGCTGACGTTCAATGTTATGTTGCTAACCAACTAGCTGAAACATAAATCCATACCTAGAATTTGAACAGTCTTCTCCAATCACGTCGCGACTCTTGGTAAATATCCGAGTTTCTTGACGGTAAGTAAACCGGAGCTCAACATTGTAAAGGTTCCGCTATCACGGCACACAGATCAACTACACGACAGCGACGTCAATTTACGAGAGTGAACTGTCATGACGACGACCATGACGCGCACCACGTGACACGACCATGGTACTCTGTAGCCAAGCTGGTGTTGTATACACCTCTGGGAGGCGCTTTTAACATTTATTAGGTATACGAAATATTCATTACTGATATCGGCAACGTCATTTAGCCTAGACAAAACTCTAACGCAAGATATTTGTAATTATATTTTACCTATTTAAAACTCTAAATCAAGATATCATATTTTGTCTAATCAAAACATCTGTAATTGTATATTGACGAGTCAAAACTCGAATATGCTTGGGCTGTGACTATCTACTCATCACAGTTTAGAAGATGGCACCAGTTTATTTAGTTAAAGCAAAATGCAATTCTATTGAGAAAATCATATAATGCATTATATCAGAAATATTCAAAAATGATTTAACTCATGATGAAATCATTTGACTGATTTCTTCAAAGAAAGGTGTAGTCTTGTGGAAACATTTCAACTCCAATTACTCATCAGAACTGGGGGGGGGGGTAGAGTAGAATTTACATGTTCACAGATTTGGCAAATAAAAATCACATAGTGTATGTAGACGCTTTCATTTACAACAGCAAGGTTTTTCATATTGCCTTACATTCAAAGCTCTCTTTAACAATGTGTGCTTTAATTATACAAATAGTTGCATTACTGTAATACATCTTGAATATTATTGCCACTTTCCTGAGAATCAATAACATTACTATTTTATGGCTTCCCTGGACCAAAGGAAACCTTAGTCGACTAACGCTTGTACAATTTAGTTGATCATTCTATTGGTTTTACAGATCTGTTGATTAAATCAACCGAGTTTCTCCTCAAAGAATCAAACAAAAGCTAAACTTGTGTTGACCAGAGACGTGCTTATAAGTTTGTCATTCAGCATGAAAAAAGCATAACTAACATGACTAATCAACTAAAGAAATCTTAGTCTACCGAGACCAAAATGACAGATGGGTCGACTAAGGGGGGCAGCCCTAGACATTCATAAAAAGAGTGTCCCACTGATTTAAAGTACCATTTCCCTTTATCAAAACTTCAAACAGCTGGCAGTATTGATACTGATCATGCTACTTGTATATACACAGCGTAATAACAATTAAGGAGTCCAGGTGACTTTTATAGGCTTGAAAGCCCAAGTATCAGGGTGACCCATGTGCATCAGGTCTTCGTAAGGGGATGTGCTCCACTGGAAGGGTGGCACCTGGTCCCATGTTGGCCCACTCACTGCCAGCATACCATAGTCACGAAACATCCCGAAGGAGGTCATCTGCACAGAAACATACAACACATCAGATTTAGCAAACATCTCTTTAACATGCTACAGTCAGATTCAAACAGAGAAAAGATTTGGGGATCATGATGGATAGTAGTATGGGCAGAAAAATGAGTGATGGCAAGAAATTAAATGATAAGTCGCTTTGGATAAAAGTGTCTGCTAAATGACTGTAATGTAATGTAAACATTGAAACCTTCATGTCTGTTCCTCCATGTGACCTCTGCCGTAAGGCGCCAAACGGATAAGTGCCATTAGCTGGGTTCAGGTCTGAACGGGCTGAGATAGCATTCTCTCCATTCGCAGGTGGATTACAGCCTTCACACTTTGACAATGGGTCTTCCTTAAAGTTATTATACCTGAGGAGAGACACTGCATCTCATAAATAAAATTGTGGCATTCGGTTAAAGAAATATAAAATCTACCGTTTGTTTGTACCTCATGAGGCGGACCATTGAGTCCATATCTGTGACAGCTGTCTGGTTTCTCCTGAATATCTGAGCCCGAGGATTATAGTCCCGAGAGAACCACGGGCCAAACTTCTCAACCAGCTCATTGCAGCCGCTGTCATTGAATACGTTTTCGTAGTACCTACACATTAACAGAAGACAAGTTTACATATAACAATTAGAACACACGTAATCTATAGTATATATTAACATTAAACTTTCTAATTGGATACTTACGGTATGTTGTAACTTGCCCAGTACCCTTTCTCCAGCAGTTCCTGAGTTTTATCAGAGTACACAACTAGTCCCCTGCAGCATAAGAAGATTAGAAAAGCATGTTTTAGCAGACAGGTTTAGAAGTCTGAAACATAAATACTGAAATAATCTTGTGTTTTGATAAAAGATTTGGCGCAAAGACTTACGGAATCTGCTCCAGTACAACAAAGAGCTCCTCTTTAATGTCAGTCCTTCCTGGAGTGAAGTGGTTGTAGTCCACAATCATCCACTGGTTGTTATACCTACAAAGCGCACACACGCACACACACACACACACACACACACACACACACACACACACACACACACACACACACACACACACAAGCATTTACTGTTTTTTATTAATTTATTTACTGTGTATCCATGCAGTTAATGATTTCATTTCACAACAAACACTCAGCCTGGTGACCCCATTAGGCATTTGACCCAACTGAGTACTGAGTTGACCCAAAGGACTCCTGATTATAAATGTTGTTTCTCTGCTCCACATCCACATCGCAGTCTAAGGTCACTCAAAGCCTTATCTAATCATGTCAGTTGTTGGAATTTTGAAACACAGAACAAATAGCAGAAGACAACACAGCCTGGATATCATCCAAAGCGGTGATAATGTTGATTAAAAAGTGATGAGACTCACGTTCCACTGTTGTACATCCTGAATATCTCGGCCCACTCTTTGCCAGTAGCAGCCAGTCGATTGGCCACAATGTTCCTCAACCACTCCATGACGGTTCCTGTGGGCTGAACAAACTTCCAGAGAGCAGGGTTACTGTTGCCAATGGTGGTTTCCAAAGTTACCTGGAGACAGGAGATAGATTAAGAACAAGAAACTCAAAAACGCATTGAAATACTGGAGTTTATTGTTAACACTCAGTTCTATAATGCTAAGTACAACCAGTTCTCACCAAGCCACTACTTAGGATATAAAAGTCATCTCCAGAGAAGATCCATCCAGGATAAGAGGAGAACGCCTGAGTTCCTCCAGGAAGAAAACCCTCTTCTGACAAGAAAATAAATAAATCAAGCACATAATGAAGTTAGACGTATTCACATAATAGACAGCAACAACAGGACCAGTCCATTACTGGAGCTTTAAACATGGAAACACATTTTTCTTTTTGAAAAAAGGGGCTTTAAACAGTAGGCTAGAGCCCGTAGCCATTTAGTGTAGCTGAGCATGAAGACTGTAAACGGCGGGTAATGGGTATGTCCAACAATGACAACTATCACCTCTGAAGACCACTAATAGACTCATTATAGCTCAATTCTTTAATCCTAATAAAATCCAAAAGTGTAATTTGTGTATTTCCTGGAATCTCATCACCACAAGGTGCCAGGCAACCAGCTGAGGCCCCTTGTAAATCAAGACTGTCGTCGTCTTTGGGAAAATAGCCAGGCTAGCTGTTCCCGATTCCAATCTTTATGCTACAATAAGTCAAGCTAACCAGCTACAGCTTCATATTTATTGTACAGAAGCAGAAGTGTTATTTATCTTTTCATTCAACTCTCGAGAAGTAAATACGTTTATTTGCCAAATGTTTAACTAATCCCATAATGTAAGTAATGAGGGACACTACCTGAAGGAGAAACTTTAAAGGCAAACATGTATTTCTTCATGATGCGCAGCATGGACTGGTAGTTGTTCCAGGTGTCATGTGACACCAGCAGCTCCTTATTGTTTGGCAGCAGCTTAATGAGAGCAGAACAGGAGCCAGATCCAAGAGGTCTAGTTTGGCTGGATTTGTTCAGAGCAGATTCCAAGTCCTCCAGATCCCCGCCTAGTTGAAAAAGTCTGGTTGGATAGAGAAGAGGTAGAGAGTACGAGACAACAGCAAGAAACAAGGTTTAGGATCTCAGGAACAGCGAAGAAACGTGTGATTGATAATGAAAAATGAAGATAACCACTCACAGAAAGCCGAATGGGTTGAAGGAGAACGACCCTAATGGAAATGACAGCTGGTCATTATAGCTGTCCTCCAGACCTTTCAGCTGCAGCAGCGTCAGACGCACCTGACAAGAAGACACCGATTGTGAAATATCCTATTTGAGGCTTTTAACATTCTTGTATCCATGAAAAGGATACGATTCATCCTACAAAATGTTCTTTGTGTACCTGGTACCAGTAGGGTGAACTGGGCTGCTTCTCCATTTGCTCCTGAACCCACTGCATATTGGTTGTGATGAAAGCCTTCAGGCGCTCACAGTAACCAGATGCAGATGTGAAGGGCCCACAGTAACTTAAAAGAGTGTTCATCCAGTGCTTATAGATGAGCTAAAACAAACATACTCCAAGTCATTAGATTAAGTTAAATGTAAAGTCTGTAAATAAAACAGGCTGCTTTGCAGGTGGAGCACAAACATGACTGTATAAACTAACCTGAGATGTGAGTGCAGCCTCCACTGCACCGGCTGCATAGGCCTGGATACTGTCATTGTACCGACTGCTGGTAGTGATCTCCAAGAAAGACCAGCTGAAAACAATAAAGGAAAAGGATCTGTGTGCAGGTTTGGGTGCTTTACGTTTTTCATATCGGTTGCACCCATACGAGGAATAATCGCCTGTACTGAGGGTGAGAAGATGATAGAAGGCATACTTATGCTGTACTAAGAATTATTCAGAAAAAACAGATGTAGTGAACTCACCCTGACGTGTTTATGTCATCAGTGAAGTTCGCCCAAGCCACGAAATCTTCTCGATATCCCTCAAGAACAGACAGCTGTCCGGTGTGTTTGTCAATAACAGCGGTTCGTATTTCAGCTCGAACACACGCACACAAAATACACAAAGCGGACAAAACCGCTTTAAAACTTCCAAGCGCAAACGTCTGGTTTGGCCTGGACGCCATGTTAACGTGAGCAAGTCACATGACAACGCGGGTGATTAGTCACCTGGTATAACAGAAAACGTACTTTCAAATTAAAAGACCGATTATGTCACGTGCACACAGAGTAGAGACATTTTTGATTACAAATTATATTCTCACAATTTTATTATTTATTTAAGTAATCCTTTCTTTTGATTTATGAATTTATTTTAAATTAACATTTAGAGAAATTATTTTTGGATCTATTGTGATTAGGATGATAATCTGCTGTCACAGAGTGAACTGGTGGGACTGAGTTGTTGTTTTCCCCAGCAAAATGTAGAAAGCATGTGTAGAACAGGGCATCGGTACAGTCTTAGACCTCACGATAATTAGAAGAAGTACAACAGGCCACGACATGAGAAATAAGACTTTAAAAGCATGGAATACAATTTTATAGAAAAACTAACATCGGTCCAATCATATTTCTTTGAGGCATCATTCTATACAACCCATTACAAATCATGTAAGAAATCCAGAAGTTCCACAAAGTTGACAAATTAATTATAATTAGTTCCTTCTGCATACGCCACTCAGGTCCTTATTCTGTTCACAGTCCTATTCATACAGAAACACACAGGAGCGCTGGTCAGAGTCGAGGCTTTGCGTTTAGGGAACTCAGTCTTCCCCACCTCCAGTTTCCATCGTCTCCATAATTCCCTCCATAACTTCTGATTTTCGCTGCTTTTTGGCGCCCACTATCATGGAGGATAAATAATATAGAGGAATTAAATCAATAAACAGCACAGCATGGATTTCATTTCTTCATGTTGTTACAAAAGTTTGTTGATTTACCATGAAAATGTTCGGCTGTTTTCCGTCTCAATGATTCTACCGTTTCCTCAGCATCAGCCCACTCTAGCACGAGGCGTCTCCCGTACAGATGGGTGCTGTGGCACAGAGCAGCAAATGCTTTCTGTGGAGATAACAGGGGCATAGTATTCACGATCAGCACTAGAAGACAGTAGATTTCCTAAATACATGTCTGAAAGATCACATAACACAAACCTTAGCGTCCTGTTTGGTGAGGAAGTCAATAAAGCCAAAGCCTCTATGATTCCCTGAACCAGCTGCTTTCTTGGGAAGACGTACTGTCTTCAGCTCTCCAAATGTACTGAAAGGACAGAGGGAGTAAATCATAATATTGTTAAATGATTTCACTCCAAACATTTTCCACACACGGTGTAAATAAAAAAACAGTTGTGTGCATGTGACGCCTACCAGAAGAGTTCCCGAATTTCCCTGACAGTCGCTTGGAAGGGGACGTTTCGCACAAGGATTTTGGATCCTGTCTGTTTCTTCTCGTCTTGCTTCTTCTTCCGTGACACTGCAGTAGTCCTGCACATAGGGGAAACGACTGAGTGAGTAGTGACAACAGAAGTAAAGTTTACATGCAACGCTTCTACCTAAAGTCTGCCCCACAAACAATTAGAGTCAATATTTGAAATATGGAAAATAAAATAAACGCATGTTGATATTCTCAAGCACATTTCACACTAAAACCCTTCTGATGCACATCTTACTTGGTGGCTCTCTCAGAAATCTTCAGCTCTAGTTGGTGATCATCTACAGTACAGTGCTGGTGGAGGGTTGAGACAAAGAACACACTTTAGTCATGGACCAGGTTGTAGAGGAAGGTTGTCAGAAGGAGTATGGTATGGTACCTGTAGTTGCCTCAGGGCTTTCTGTGCTGCCTCTGCTGACTGATACTGGACAAAACCGTAGCCCATGGACAACATCTTGCCTGGAAATCAAACCAACATTGTAAAGTAGTTGTGAACTCTGATTCAGAGGTTTAAAACAATAAATTACAAACTGCTCTTGCAAAGCCTGAGAAAACACACAGTATCTCTTCGAATAGAATCCCATGTGTTCAAATAAATCATGTATAACTTTGGTACATCTATGTATCAATATCCCTTTTCTACATCATAGTACACACTGCTATGTTATGTTACATTTACGCATGTGAAAGATCCTACATCTAATGATTGGTACCTGTTTTATCTTTCTTCTTGGAGATGGTGCAGGATGTGATCTTGCCACATTTGGAGAACGTCTGCAACAAACAGAGAAAACTATATTAAACATGCTTTGATTAAACCCTCATTCAGCATAACCAAACGTTACTGAGGGTTGAATTTATGAATTGACCCACCTCCTGTAGTTTCTCCTCTATCGTGCTGAAATTAAGATTTTTAATGAAAAGTGTTGAACCAGGAGCAGATTCCTCTTCCTCCTCCTCCTCCTCTTCTTCTTCTTCTTCATCTTTCTTCTGCTCTGTCATTGCATCCTCTTTTTGTACTACTTGGAGGACAGATGAAATTTGACATTTTGGTTATTCCAATTAGTACATTTGTGTCTACAAAAAATACAAAACTTGAAAAAGATTGTGTAGTATTGTATGTTCATGAGTGTGTTTAAGTGATTTTACCTGGTTCTGGTTTGGCTGCCAAAAACACCCCCACAGGTGCCCACTCCAAATACAGCGGGATGTGATGGAACTACGGGTTTCACAGATACAGTCAGTACAGTAAAAGCTTTTAAAGTGCCTCAAACATATGCTGCAGGCGCAGGTCTTGCTGGTATAAAGCTATACACACCTTGCTGTAGGCCAGCCGAGTGAAAGCTCGTTTTGCCTCAGTTGGCTCGAGGAACTCGATGACGGCGGTGAGGCCCGAGGGCGGCAGCAGCACTCGGCCCAAAGAGCCATGAGGTGAGAAAAGCTCCTCCAACTCGGACGCCGTCACTCCAGCTGGAAGGTTTTTCACCAGGATCACAGCTGTACTCCTCGCTGCTGCCGCCTGTACGCCGGGGCAAACGACACACGCAGGAAACAATCTTAACCAAGGTAACTGCATTATAGGCACGGTAAAATGTTTATGGACAATTTAGCAACATGATAATGGGAGTGTGTATTCAGCATACCTGACTAAAGGAATCCAGACTGACACCGTTGTCTAGTAGGAACTGCCGAGTCTCTTGAACAATCTGTGTCTCACCCAGAGCCATCCTCACTGCAAGACTTCCCTTTGACTCCTGGACCAGAGAAAAATAAAGAAACTTTAAACACTGCTGCTCAGTTTGCCTAATGATTCACATGTTGATGTAGCAGCAACAGATGAAAAAAAGATGCAATCATACAGACAAACAGCCCCCTCTTTCATTTGAATGGGAAGGCTGCATTGGCATGGTGAAAGGTTGCCACAGCAGAAACACACACAGAGTCGTCCAGCAAAAAGGTTGAACCTGGCTCAACTTTTGCCCTGAAGCAATGCAATGTCATCCAGCAAGATCCTGCTTTGACAAGATGAATACATGGATGCAAGTATGCATTCTTGGTAGATACGTTTTTAACATGAATGACATATTTTTACTGTTCATCTTTAAAGTACATGTCTTGTCTGGTGACTTTCCAGAGCAGTATTTAAGTTCCTCTTAACTTTATAAATCCCTTTGGAGTGTTTTGGTATCTGAAAAAACCTTCAAACTCATGGGTCTGTTACTCAAACTGAACTTGAGATAGTACTTCATCCTCTCACTGGTACCTCAAGCGTTTACATTTCCCATGCATTGTTTTAATGCAGGAATGCTCACCGTCTGAACACCCACTAATGCTAGAGTTGAGGACCATTCATGTTGTAGAAGAACAGGATATAGCATTACTCACATGGTCCAGGACTTGGCTTTTTGTGGTGTTGTATTTTTCAGCAATGGCATCTGCCACTGCACTTGTGCCCAGAAACAAGGTGTTCCAGTTGTGGGAGCTAGAAGGTAACATTAAATTAACAAGAGAAATGAGGATGGCTCATGTAATTGATTAGAAACAAAAATAATCTTTATGAGTAAATTCAGAGAAACCAAAAACACAGAAGCAGAGGGTTAATGTGATTACATATACTGCATATACCTGGAACTAGAAGCTTTATTTTTAGCATCTTTTTGCCGTTTGTAAGTCGACGAGCCAGGACCACCAGCATCTGAAGACTCTGTCTTTTCCTTCTTCAGTGTGGAGGGAAGCAGGTGAAGCATCCGGCCCTAAAAGCATGTGAGAATGAACATTTCTTATCGGCCTCAACTTCATTTGAAAATTAAGTTGTACTACTGAATCCGGAAGCCATTACAGGTCCTGTGGCGTACAGAGATATGTAAAACATCAGCTGGAGATCAAATACCTGAAATATATGTCCGTCCAGCTGAGCCAGAGCTGTCACAGCATTCTCTGGTATCATGTACGTTATGAAAGCGAATCCTTTAGGTTTCTTGGTTAGATTGTCAATAGGGAAGAGCATCTCAGCTAAAGGACCTGTAAAGATTGTAAAGCTATTATCACGGCTGAAAAGAGTGAAAGCCTGTGTGAACTTGTGTGTGAATGAAAGTTGTATTTTTGAATTCACCATGTTTGGCAAATAGCTCTTTGATCTCTTCCTCAGTGCAGGTGTAAGGAAGGTTCCTGATGAAAAGTCGACCTGACTCTGCAACATCTTCCTCTTCCTCATCATCCTTTAACTTCCTGGTGAAGTTCCTGTCAATTTCTTTGTCCTTCCTGTCTCTCTTGCCTTTACCCCCAGAGGCATCCACACGGAAGACCTCAATGTAACGCCCGCCTGAAACACACAGGCAGAAGGTATGTCACAGTTAGCCAGGAGCAGTCATCATATACACCTCGGGTCAGTGATAATCTAACAAACTGAACATAGGACATATTATTTCTCACCTATGTAGTCTTTATTCTTCTTCAAAGCCTTTTCCACCTCTTCATCAGAGTGCAAGTCCACATATACATAACCTGAAACGCACCACATACAATCAACATGGACAAATACAGTGCATCTATCTACCCACTAGACACGTGGTACACAGGATAATAATCTATGAAAACATTCAAACGGAAATGATTGAAAAATGCTTTCAATAACACACCTGTTCTATTTCCGCTTTCGTTCTTCCCAATCCTGATAGCTACAGGTTTCAGCGGCGTCATGAACTCTCGGATTTGTTGCTATTGATGTCACACATAAAAAAATGTTTGTGTCGTAGATGCAGACACTGAAATATAAAGTGTACAATATCATCACTGCTCCTCTGAAACCAGGAGGCTCTTGTTCACTCACCTCTTTCACATTGAACGGGGCTCCTCTAAGCTTCACCGTGAACTCGGTCGTCGGCTCCATCTGCAACAAACGGTATTTGTAAAAGCAGAAAACAAATACTGTGCTGTACTGAACACTGGAGTTTAATGTGTAGATTTAAACAGTCACCTCTTGCTTGGCAGTCTTCTTTGCTTTGCTCTGCTTCTTATCCTCAGAAGGAACTGAGGTTTTGGTCTTTGACACGTTGTCTCTGTCACCGCTCTCGTAGGCGCTGTCTGTGTGCTGCATGGGACCACTATCCTCATTTTCGTCCCCATCATGCTTCTCTTCACTCTCCTCCATTGTGTCGTCTGTCTGTGCCACCTTTGAGCGCAGGTACTCCATATCTGATAGGCCAGACTTCAGTGCTTCCTTAGTGGCACCTGAAAGCAACAACAATACGCAGACCAGTCAATCATGCACTTCTTTTTTTTCCCCTTTTCTATTTCTATCCATACTGTGTAGTTCTAAGCTTGTGATGTGAAGCATTTGTAACACAGTGATACATGTATTCATTGCTCTTCATTGACTGTAACCAGTACCTCACACATTCATTAATCTGCTGCACCTTCATTCATACACACCATGTATGTATTTAATTCACTGTGTACACTGACAGCACCTGGTTTATGATAAAGACATTGACACTGTGTAAATCAAGGATCCAGGCTCTAAAGCCACAGCTTTCATATACAGGAACTACACTAAAAAGGGACCACCGTTACCAACCTTCATCTTCCTCATCTTCCTCATCCTTTTCCTCAACCTCATCCTCGGACTGTTCTGAATCAAAGTTGAGATAATCATCCGAAGCTGGCTTCTTCTTGCCCGGAGCCTTCGCCCGGCCAGCATCGGGATCGGTAGTTTGCTGCACGGTGTCATTCGCCCAGGTCGGGGCTTGGCTTCGATTCTGATGCACTGACAGGAACTCCTTGAATCCCTGGTCCTCTTCCAGCTGAGACACACGCCAAGTGGACATGCAATGATTACAACTTACATAAACTAAGAATTAAATATATAAATAACACTGCCATAAAACACATAACAAAAAAGAATCATCAAATATCACAGGCAGACATTGATCAAGTACATGACAAAATTACAAAACAATAAATGATTACAAGATCAGAACTGGGGTGATGTAGAGGGAATAATGTAATGAGTAATGACAGCCTGACAGATCTACAAGATGAAAATTTAAATTATGTGCATATTTAACTATTTTAATGAGGCTGATTAAGAGCTGGGTATCAAGTAATTTCTTGTTTGTTGTTCAATATAATTCTAAAAACTCTGCTGTGTGCACATTTCGGTTTGTACCAAAGAAGTATTGATGTTTGATAGGCAGCCCTTGTTTGGTTCCATCTCATTCTCATTCACATCTCATATAATTAACATTTAACAAACATAGTTGCATATCACATGTACTCACATTTCCAAGTGTGCTGTCGGTTTCCTTTTTCTGAAAGCAGAAACAAAAGAAATCACTTTTATAGAAGGGACAGTGCTGCAGAACTGAACTACATTATTCTCCACTAAGATGACGGCATTACTCTGTGGCTATCCAGATAGTGATATAGGAAGGATTTTACTAAGAGTTTCATGTAACTTCTCATCATTTTGTGTCTGTACCTTTTTGCTGTCAGTCCCAGCATGAGAGGAGGGTTTGTCCGGGCCTGAACTCTGGGTATGTTTGCTCCAGGCTTTTGCTTTGGTGGGGTCTCCAAAAGCCTTACACATCTCCACCTGGGATACATGACAACCATGGGGTTCACATATGGCAAACCAACAACGTTAACAACGCGCATGCTCAGCTGTGCAGCGTTGACTGCCCTACCGTCACTCTGGATGTGTCCACGAAGCTCTTGTTGAAATGTTTTAAAGCTCCGTTCGCATCTTCCTCCGCTTTAAAACCCACAAAGCCGAACTTGCGGAACTTTCCGTCCTTGGTAAACTTCAGAGAGCAGTCTGTCACTGTGCCAAAGGCAGCAAACATCGACCTGAACCTCTCCTCTTTCATCTGCACACAAGACACACAGTAATGTTACATCTTCATATGGGCCGAAACAAAACAAAACGTCTGCTCACATCCGGGAGGGTTACTTACCCCATTAGGGAGATTCTTAACGATGATTCTCGACATAGTTGTAGTATTTTTAAATCCACTAATACAGCATAAACTTGATTTTTAAATATATGTCAACAAACAAGCGTGGATGCTGCTCTAGGACGCCATATTTGAGTGGGAGAAGCCTTCTTCTTCTTCTTCTTCTTCTTCTTCTTCTTCTTCTTCTTCTTCTTCTTCTTCTTCTTCTTCTTCTTCTCTTTCTCATTATAAGCGCATTTCTGACACCTGCTGGACTGGAGGACTGGCGGACTGTGGCGAAGAATAAATCTGCAGGAAAGTGAATTCATCCTGCTAAACCTGTTTCTTTTAAACATGTACATTAAATTACTGTATATTGTTCTTGATCAATGATGAATGTAAAAGTACATCCACTGAAATAATGTTACATCTGTGAGGATGGCTTACTTTGTCTTTACTTAATTATTTTCATTCCACGCTAGTTTATACTTTTTCTCCACTTCAATTAATTGTAAAACATTATGCTTTTTGATTCACTGCATTCATTTGACAGCTTCTTGCTTTACATAATACGATTTTCCATATGATCATCTTATGAAATATGATGCATTGTTATTCATTTAACGAAAGTATAAAAGTACATACGATTGAATTATAAAAATTTTAATTCTAATAAAATTAGCTTCACCAACTACAACAGTAAAATGCTACTTACATATGAATGTATTAGTAAAATTAAAACAGTAATGTGCAATAGAAACACTCACAGGGGGTCACTGTTCTACTTTTGATACTATAAGTACATTTTGTTAGTAATACTGAAGTACTTTTGCTGAAGTAATGGAGTTTGCTTATTTGTAATGGAGTATTTTTATGTTGCAGTATTGCTAGTTTTTCTCAAGTAAAGCATCTCAATACTTCTTCCACTACTCTCCATCACCTGATGCATTGGGGTAAATGGTAAAACAAAGTAAAAAATAAAAACCTGAACTTAAATAATGTATGGTTAATTTTGGACATTTGAATAGTTTTCCTGAAGAGACATTTATAATCCTAACAAATTATAGGATTGTATTATTATGTGGCCTCACAAATACCTACAAGTAGAAAGGCACAAAAAGCCTTATGGTAAGACCTACATGTGCCATAAGGTGTCTGCAGACTCTACAAATTATAAACACGTCATATTGGCAGTTGACTGTATATATAAGTCGTTATTATTGACTGTACATACAATAGGCTAAATGAATGTGGGAACCTGGAAATCCCAGGTTGATTATATGTATTTTTTTCATTTTATTGCAAATTTGAGTATATGCACCACTAAGGTCCAACATCATCTGAAATGATAAGCAGCTTAAGACAGGCCCTACATTATTACTTTATCTCGAGGCCCTCTTGTTCAAAGGCCCCTGTGTGAAAACCATATTCTTATAATTGCTGTTTATGTTGTGCACCGTGTGTGACCTGGGGCAAATATTGCAGTACAAGCTCACTGTTTCTGGAGCTAAGTGAAATGTAATTATGGGAAGTTTGCTCTGAACACTGTATTTGGAAGAAAGCATGGTGGACAGTGCAGTAAAGTAAAGCTTGTGTCCTGTTTTAATCTGCTCATGCATGGTCTATGCTCCTGACTGAGACAACAACAACTTGCTGCAACTCTGTAACGTATTGGTTAAAACCGGGAATGTGTAACTCTTTGCCGTCATTCATATCACAGAAGGACTTAAATATAAGACTATAATGGGCCACTAAGGCAGATATACCGATAGGTGGTTTCAGATAAATGTACAACTCAACATTATTCTTTTCATTTCCATTTGATCATCACAAGGCATAAGTTTCTTCAAGTAGGGATTTTCTTCTAACTTTAAGAAAAAGAAAGAAATCTATTCTGAATCAACTTTCCTCATGGCTACCATGCTTAATTTTAATCCTTTCATATTTTTAGAGGTGGGAATTTGAGCCAAACCCTCAAGAAAGGTACTTGGTAAGATTACTGTAATTAAAAAGCCTCCTTTGCTGCGTGTTTACTTTCAAACCAGGCAACAATGACAGAGCAGCCTACATGTATGCTGTTACATTAAAATTAAGAGGATGGTGCAGTTAAGTTAGTGTCAATCCTCTTTAATGTTTGACTTACTTAGAGAAGTTGGTTGCCACACATATTCACACTGAAATAGTTACTGTTGGGATGTCACATGAACTATTTTGTAGTAACCATGTGAAATGAAGACAAGTATAGTCTATTCTCCAATAACTACCAAAGTTCTTTTCCGCCCTTGTAAATACATACTTGACACACACTTCAATGAACCCTTTGTTCTCCAGGTCACACGGCACACTGAGATCAGAACAAGGAAATGTCAGGCAGTCTAAAAGGCATAAAGTACATTTTGAGATTGTTCACACTGAAAGCTTTTCTTTTCTCAATGGATTTTTATTGAAAAAAATCTCAATAGAGCAATTTTTATGAAAGTTATTATACCAGATATTATATATAAGGATGACAATTTATATTGGTAAGTGAACTAAAGACATGTAATAAAGACTACCCAGTTCATCTGTGAATCTTTTATAGTGATCTACTGTGTTGTGTGTGAGTGTGTGTGAACTATAAATCCTTCTGGCAGTTACTCATCTTTGTGACATTAATAATGTGAGACATAAAAAAAACATTATTTGCTCGACCCCTGAGTAATGGTTAATACTTCAAGAAGACGTTAATAACAGCGTCGGCCCTGCTCTGTCCGCATTGTGAGCCTTTTTGTGGCTGGACGTCTTGAACTCATTCTGGATTTGGACGAAGGATTTGTTCTTGGTTTCAGGAATGACAAGGTAAATGTATATCGCCATTAAGGAGCAGACGGCCAAGAACACCAGGAAACAGTACTGCTGCAGCCCGATCTGTGCAAATAAAAATAGAATATAACCAGAGTGAGTCCAACTTTCCCAAACATCCAAGCTTTTAAGTTTTGTTTTGCTAATTTGATGTGTAGCAGGTAATAATACAACATTTGAAAATGAAGATATACTCTTTGGATACCTACCACAATAAAAGGGAAGACCAGGCCAATGAAGAAGAAGCTCAACCAGTTCAATGATCCAGCAATCATGTAAGCTGCCGGGCGTGCGGTTTGTGTGAACAGCTCAGTGGTCAAAATGTTAGTCACGCCACCTTCACAGAAGAAACGACACAATAAATCTATGTTAGTTATAACCGTTTAGCAACAGCAGCTGCTAAAGAATAACTTCAATGGAGGAGGAAAAAGTTATTACCTGGTCCTAATCCAAAACTCAGGATAAAAGCAAATAAACACGCCATGCTCAAGTATGGTATTACTGGACTAGCATCCTGAGAGAAAGATAATCACACAAAAGGAATGTTAGCACAAAGTAGAAGTCAAATGCAACAAATTGTATAAAATAATAGTTTAAATATGTCTGGTCTTGAGGTTAATTACTTGAAAAGAGAGCGTCAGCGTGAATAAAATGCAGCAGATACTCATCAGTGTGTATCCTCCCGTGATGAGCACTTTCCTCCCCAGGCGGTCAATGAGCAAACCCTGTGAGATACATAGTATGTCATAAGACCACAAAGACTGCAGGCAAACACTTTCCTTGAATTTTACTTTGACCTTTCATGGGATATTGTCAGTTCTATCAAATCCTGCTCCACCAAATTTTAGTTGATGCTTTACCATCTTAAGACTTTTATGTCACATGCTCTTATGCTGTTCTTATTTTTCTATAAGACAATTTTCCACTTTGGTTTTTTACTTTATTTCAAATGTGTTTTAACTTTTCAAACTTTTGTCCAATGCGTGACATGATTTTTAGAAAGGTACTGACTGTTTTGTCTTTATTTAACTTTTTGGAGCTTCTATTTGCACTCTTTTCTGCCAGAAGGCTTTCTGGCAAAAATATTTAGTAGTAATAGTAGTAGTAGTAGTAGTAGTATATAAAGCAACAAAGTCTATGAACAGGGTGGGTTGTGGTGGATGAATGTGTCAAACTCACACACTTTCACTCAGGAGACTGGGGTTTGAGTCCTGTGAGAAGCTTATTTTTACATTTAGTTGATCATTTTCAGAAGTCAGTTGCAGTTTAGTTCATTTTAGGCAGCAAAACTACTTGGTTGGGTTTAGGAAAAATATACACAGCCTACAGTAAGCTACTTATACATGTACAGCATTTAATGTTTGTCCGGGTCATGTGCAAACATAACTGTTGTCTTCTGACACCTGAGCACTAATAACATCTGCCTAATACTTTTGATGTAACATCATCTGAATTATAAGAAATGAATGCACACAAAAATAAAATGTTGAACTCATACTTACACATGTTAAAGCTGTGATGCATTCACAGGCACCAGTGCCAACGGTCACATATGGTCTTTTATCAGCGGGAATACCAGATTGTCTGAACAAGTAATCTGCGTAGAAGTAAATCTACAGGAAATACAGACAAAAAACATATTACAAATGGAAAAACAGAGCTTTCGCGAAAAATATTTCAGTAATCTTTAGTGGTGTTTTTACATCTAAATAAAAGTTGGCAGTGCGGTCACAGAGGAATAGACTGAACTTTGTGAGAGAGAGCAAGACAGATGATATTGGAATACAACAGGTATACCATTGTGTACTCACAGCATTGATGCCGTTCAGCTGTTGTGCAGCATTGAGCAGCAAGATGGAAAGAAGCTGCCAGCGGACACTACGATCAGTGAAGAGCTCCCAGGGTTTCTTGGCTTGGAAATCCATTAAATCATTCCTCTCCTTCTCAATATCCTCCCGTTCACCATCACAGCCAGCTATACCGTGCAGTTGCTTCAGGGCTGCCGACAAGAAAACACATGACCAGCATGGTGATTGTAGTTTTCTCCACCATTCTCATCAACTGATCAGGCTACACTACAGAGTGTTTTTGTGATCTGATCAAATGGTTTCCTGTATCAAATAATTTATTTAATCCCCATTCATTGTATTTCATCTCATTATTGTAGCGTTACCAGAATGTTGTCACATGCTTGAACTCACAGTTATGAGGAATCGCTGCCTCTAGTGATTTGACACAAAGGAAGTCCTCAACCTTTTGATACATGTTGTCATGTGCACAACTTCAATCTTTGCAGGCAAAAGATCAAATCACAGAGATTTTGAAAATGAAATAAATGTTCAGCAGCTGCAGTGAAAATGTACCTTTCTTACATCCCTGCTCATCTCCTTTGTCGATAAGCAGGTAGCGCGGGCTCTCTGGGAACCAGGGCAGGATGAGAAGCTGCAGGAAGGCTGGGATACATGTGGAAGAGAGCAGGATGGGCCAGTACTCTTCTTCGCCCAGGAGCTCTCTGTGAAATCATACAGATATGTTTGAACAAAATCACTACATAGCAACTCAATCATGCATTTTTTTTGTGTGAAAATCAAACATACTCAGTATTTACTTACTTCAGACCCATCACTTGTCCAGCCAAGATCCCGACAGTAATGAAAATAGAAGTTCCCATTCCCATGCTACCACGAAGTGCAGTTGGAGCTATTTCCCCCAAATACAGAGGTTGAACACAAAGGCCAATGCCTGTACAAATAAAAAAGGCCACATTTGAGCTTTTTGACAAGCAACGTTATATTTATTATTTCAAATATTCTACAAAAATGTTTTTCCATGGGGTGTTTAAATGTATTTCTATTTATACCTGCATTCATTCCAGTGAGAAGACGTCCAATGATGAGTAATTCAAACAATCCTGTCGGGTAACTCAGACCCATCAGTAGAGCAGCCGTTAATGCAAATATATTATTGGCCAACAGCGTCCCTTTCCTGGAAAAGCAACATTACATTATAGCTTTATAACTGAAATACAACATGGAAATTAAGATAATTTTGCCAGAATTTGCCATAATATTTTCTTGTCCATACCTCCCCAGCTTCACAGACAACGTCCCACCGATTGTCACGCCTACAAGTCCTCCTAGAGTGAATATAGACACAATAGTGGACCAGAGCAGAGTGAGAGCATCGACTGATATGTTAGTTTGGTAACGCTCCCTCCAGGTCTGGTTGATGAAATTCTGCACATGCTAGAGATAAAAGAAAAACACAACATGCACATTCATCAGGTGAAATACAAATTACTGTTTAAAAAAATTGGTCTGGGTGAATACTTGGTACTTATGATACTTATAATTGGCTGCAGGTAGACCATTATTTCCTAATAATGGACACCTACTAAGTAGTTCCAGTGAAACTGTCTGTTCACTGTTTTTAATTAATGTCCTGGCTTAAAAAACATACACACCCAAACCTTATTTACAACACTGAGGGGCAAATTCACATAAAGATTGCGCAGCTTTTTTTAACTTTAATCCTCCCTGCAGACCCAGAGGTGTCACATTTTACAGGTGCTTAAGTCTATCATTCTTCATGTTTTCAGTTTCTGTTTTAATTAGTGACTTTTAAAAGTCAAAAGCACCCAATTGCAGCCAATGCAGTTTTATTAGATACACTATAGACAAAATGTTTGCAATACTAATTCAAAGTATCGCACACGCTATCAAGGGGGTTGGGGCACTCTGTCTTTACTTTATTTTGTTCAGATAACATTGATAAATAATTAATAATGCTGAAATAAATTACATTTATGATGGTTGTTTCTAAAAGTATTTTACTCTTGGGGTCCTGGGCCCCAGTCAGAAGTCTTTGTATGGTACATATGTTGGCAAGGTGAGAGTTAAACCTGTGCAAATAAGATAAAAACACATCGTATAATTCTCAAAGAACCTGCAAAGAGCAATATAGGCCCCTTTCTTTGCAAACAAGCCTCATTGCAAAAACATTCCAATTTATTCAGAGCAGCGCTAAAAGCCCCACTATGAGCCAAAATCTGATCTGGCAACAAACACGTTCAAGCACCGGAGCAGGACACAACTTGTCAGCGGAACACAGCCCGGCCTCATCCCCCGGTCATCAAATACTGACGTTTTATCACGGCCCTCAGGATTGTAAATTCTGAGGGTGATGCAGTCACTCAGAGGCACCTAGAGCAACTCATCGGGCCGTTCATTCGCTCTAACCCTAGGCTGGAGCGAAGCGCACCGCAATGTGCGCTGACCCCAGGGGAGAGTCCACCGCACACCGCTTCATGTGTTGAAGGGGCATAACAAACACAAGATGCTCACATAAGAATATCATTTAAGGGAGTTATTGCTCAGTCCTAGTTTTGTTTGGAATGGCAATCAACTGTTACGTGTATGCATGCACCATATTTATTTATGGTTTAGCCTGTTATTATGAATACATTAAACGTTTCCATGGCTTAACAACATTATGAGATGGTAATGATTGTTCCAGGTATTAGCAAACCTTAAAGCCTTACAAGGGAAACAGTTATGGCTTGTGAAAAACTTTACATTTTGTTTTCAAAACGCATGAAAATATTAATTAAAGGTCTTATTTTTTTTCCTTTGGCAAGTGACCATGGTATAAGCAGGACAACGCCCTTCGAGGTGTTCATTATCAGAAAATAAAAAGACTTTGCCTGGCTTCACTGTTGTCTATTAATTCCTGATAATAGGAAATGTTATGAGGATTCATCCCTTACATATTTGTGCATGCATATTTACTAGACATCACTAGGTGTGTGGATCTGTAGGCCTATTGTATTAGTGTTTAAATGCCATTTGATGAAGTCATTTATGTACAATACTGACTGCAATATTTGGTTTGTAGCAGTAGTAAACAAAAAGACAGTAGTGTTGTTACCATTGTGGGAGCGTTGATGACAGATACATTATATCCATACTGAAAGGTTCCCCCTATACATGCAGCACAGGCAGCCAGCAGAAGTGATTTGTTGGGAAACTGCAATAAAACAGATAGAAAACAAGTATTTACATTTAATTATGGATATAAAACTGCATCCCAACGTTTCTACAGATACAGATTTCTTATCTAAAACTATTATTGCATTACAATCCACATACCTTTGGTTGCTTATCTTTGGTTTCTTTAATAAGCAGAGGTTGATATTCCTCCGCAAATTCTGTTGGCATTTTTTCGCTGATGTTTTGCTCAAAGTCCAATATTGTTTGTCGTATTGAGTAAGAGTTTGCTCTCAACAGGAGACTTAAATCAGGGTGGGAGGATGATTTCATCCCTTATCCTGAGGAAGATACAAGTGATCTATTGTCATCTACGCGAGGTGAAGATAATTGGCTCCAATATTCCGTGTCTATCAAGATTTCAGGGCATTACACTGTAGCTGCATCAAAATAGGAGATTCAATTTGCGTTTATAATTCTCCGAAAGAGAGTACATCTATCCGAGCGAAGAGAAGCTGTTACGCAAAAGTGCGTTTCCCAAAAAACACAAAATAGGATGAACAGTTTTAAATGTAGGTCCATTCTGTGTAGATAACAGCTTTAGAGGTTTCCTATCAGCCGTAGAGGAGACCAGGGAGATTAAAAGACTAATGTTAACTCAATATATAACTTTATTATTATTATTATGAACTTGTGTTTAAACCATACTTCTTAAATGTCATGAAAGTGCAACATAGGCCTATAAAATGTTGGATACAGACCTACATTTTGTGGTAACAAAATGTGCCTAATTCAGAGCAGTAAACATGATGTGTTGACTCCCCCTATGTTTAAAACATTGGAAGAGCAGTCAGTGAAGTGATGTGAACATCTGCAGCATTTATTATCCATTATTCCTTTTCCATCAACCGTTTTAACCGAGCATTCAGACAAGCTGTCAAAGGTCATGAAATGCACCGTGATATTCTACATGTTTGTTATTATTGTCTGCTTTATCTTTTTCATCATGAAGACACCTCTGATAGACCTGATGGGAAAGTTAGCATACATTCTGGAAAATCTAATTATTAACTGCTTATTAACATTCATAACTGAAGACATAAATAATTTGAATGTGAGAAACCAATAAGCATTTACCAAATACAAAGGTCCTGATCTCTAAGCAAAGGGATTTTTCACAACCTATCGACCAGGACTTCAACCATCAACCATTACTAAAGCTTTACAACTTATAATCCCTTTATAAAGAGTGTCTCATTAAGAAGAGGTTCCACATAGATTTTAGACTACGTTTGATTCTTCTTTACACTAACTTTGGGGCACCGAAATTGTAACAATACAAAATTTATGAAGAAATAAAAAATAAACCCCAACACCTGCTTTCCTGGCAAACTCTCCCACTGTTCCACATACTTATCATCGCAGTGATAAAATGATGACTTCGGATGTCCAGATGGCAAAAATATTTACTGGCTACAGGTCAAAACAAAATACACATTTCCATTGCAGCCTTCTAAGATGTTAAAGGGTTTTTGAAGGTTGATTCAAACTCACCTCTCTCTTTGGTAGCACAGAATCCTCATCGAAGTTCATTTTTTGGAAGCTGCCGTACAATAATGTTTGAATGGACCATTTATAATGGATGTTCCGCTTCAGTCGAAGCACTAAAATAATGGCAGCCTATTGTAAGGTGAAGCGTGTGATCTCAGCTGCAGGGGGGAGACTCATTAACTGGTGAAAGCACATTCCCGAATGGGTTTGAGGCTTAAGAAGGGTCTGCTGACACAAATACAGAAATAATATTTAGCCCTTGTTGTCTAAATGAATTGAATGGGACACTTTACGTAACACACCTAGTTTTAATCCACTCCTACAAATAGTCATGATTTCAATGTTCTCCATTCATGTCCCAGAAAAGATTATGATCAGCAGAAGACTGTAGACTACTAGAGTGCACCATGATTCATACAACTGCCTGGAAATAATATTTTCAGTATTACATATTTAAATATTTTGAAATGACTGTTATTATCATATTAAAAATGTATAGACAGATACATATGGCCTGCTTTAAGTGCTTTTATCCTAAGTTCATTGTCAAGTCAGTAGAACATAAAAGAATAAATAAAATGTGATTCTGCTCTAAAAGATGAATGCATTGTTCTGTTTAAGGCCTAATGTGCAATCACATCAATGGTTGTCACATGGGTTGATTAACTTTAGGTCTATAACAGAACATTTATAAACTCAAGTACAAGTCAACATTAGTTGCTCTTAATTGATGCCAATTTCAGCTCATAATCACTCTGAGGGGCATGTTGTTTTGTACGTAAAACCCAAAGAATTTACTGGCCAAAAACTTTTAATCCTGCAAGAATTGGGTCAAGCCAGAGTCTGGCCATTTGAACCAGAAATTGAAAATCCACCATAAAATAGAACCGACACATTCCCTACTCCCACTCCTGTTACTCCCTAAAAATGTACAATTCAGCTGTGTGAGCAGCAGACAGTGTGTAGTGATTATGTCATCCTCAGACCGATCCTGGAGTCTGCTCCACAGACAGAAGATAAAAGAAACGTGACGAGAACTGTAGAAGCTCCAGGAACACCATGTGATTCACAGCTAGAAGTCCTCCTTCCAAATAAAACCTAATTTGTGTGTAATATAAAAGAAAAACACGTTTGAGCTACTAGACTCAATCATCATTATATTGACATTTTACCTACTCTACTAACAAACTGTTATAAAACAGCTGTCGTTTAAAGCCTTAAAATCAGATATCTGTGTGCTCAGCAACAGGAAGTTTGAATGCTCTCACCTGAAGTAAATGGGCGTTATTTTGTATATGATGTAGATGAAATTGAAGACAAAGTGTTTTATGTGTTATTGGCCATTATATGATACTGAAAGGGCAACATTATTTTTGTAAAATGTTCTTAATATCTGCATTTTTTCTTCTGGTAAATTATAAAAGACTAGTGTTAAGGTTTATAAAGGAAGCAAGAGGTTTTATAAATATTGTTTCACTACTGCAATGCTATTTTTGGTGTCTTTTATGTAGCCTAAGTTCATGTGGGCCGGGCACTTGTATGTTCACAACACAAATAAACAACAAAAACAATGTTCCAAAATAATTTTGGCTTTAAAGAACAATATCAATTTGGGTTTTGGGTGGACTTTCTCTTTAATCGAGCCATTACTTGAGTTAATCCCTCATTTGTTCCTGACCAAAAATGACCTTAATAATGCTTTGATGTCACAAGTGGGCAGCTGACATTAAAATAGCATAGTAGGATGAAAACAATTCCGCACAGACGACGTTTAATGTCCCCGACAACCTCCATAGTCTCATTTAGGTTTGTATCTTTGACTCTAATCCAGGCATGTTTGTTTGATTGTTATGAAATTGAAAAAAGAAAAATAGGGTCATGTGTCCAGGCAGCATTCTCTCTACCGACCAGCAGGGCGCGACTCCGGTTGCAAAAAGAAGTCCAGGTGTATTGAAGTCTATGAGAAAATGACCCTACTTCTCACCTCAGTAAACATTATGAACCTGAGTTTATGGTCTCAATCGCTAGTGTAAAGTTTTTTTTAATACAGCATGATGTTCATTTAGTAAATTATGGTCCAGTTTAGAGTGAAATAGACCATAAAGCAGAGTATGCTTTAGGGTGGATTTACTGTGATTGACAGGTCGCTCCTCCACATTCCAAATATGGCAACTTCTGTTCATTGGCTGCAAAAAACAACAACATGGCAACGGCAGTCCTCAAACCAATGGGTTACGTCCCGATGACTACGTCCACTTCTTATATACAGTCTCTATGATCATTTCTATGGTTACCCACAAGTTAGGAAACGTGCAAAAATGACCAACCCTAACCGTAATCATTCGTGGTCAATGCCTAACCATCTTGCGAGAGCTTCCGTTGCCTTCTAGACACGACTGTATTTCGCCAGTGCTGGCGTTATGTCGGTTTGCTCCCCCCAAAACTGAGGCCTTTACTCAGTCCAAAGAAACCTCCTCTCTTTGGTTATTGTAAGTGCACGATCACAACCATAAACCAAATTTGAATGAGCAGGGTCCTCACGCTGCTGTTCTGCTCCAGCTCTGATAGCCAGCGAGAAATAATCCACACAGCACAGAGCCTCTGCAAACACCACTGAGTATGACACAGACACATGTCAAAGGTTTAAAGATAAAATAGCTTGGAGCGTTAAGTATCTATTCTGTACCCCTGACACAAGCTTGGAGTTTGCTTCTGATCATTACCTTTTCTCAGCATTTCTCAGTGTTTAACTTGGTTATTAAAAAGGAGTTCAAATCATATGTAAAAAACACTCTATTGTTCAACAAAGTGTTTTCTTTCTGACTCATAATTAGCATTGTTTTGGTGTGTTCTCTCTCTCTCTCTCTCTCTCTCTCTCTCTCTCTCTCTCTCTCTCTCTCTCTCTCTCTCTCTCTCTCTATTTTATGTTATGTAAAGGTTTGAGTGCTTGTGGGCAGAAAATCTCAGTGAAAATTGGTTTGAGAGTGAAGAGTGAAAATCAATTTCATCTGTAACTGATGAGTCACATTTATCCTTCTGCTGAGATGTAGCGGAGGCAGAAGGCAGAAAGGTGTTGATCTGTGTTGTCACCCACTCTGGCCAGATGCAGCAAGCTTGTCTCCGTGTCCTGTGCCTTATGTTGTAAGATACAGCTGTGGAACTGAAGCCCCGTCAGGATGTCTACCATCTCACCCACTGTGACACTAATCACTGGAGGGAAGAAAAAGAAAGACGATCTATTCTGATCAAATCTAAGATCAAATCTAATTCTGTGTTGATTAACAAATGCTTCTACAAAATATTGTTATGTTGATTGATGTTTTTTTTTGTCAGTGCATGTTGGTTTACCTTGTTACTGGTCTTTAAACAGATCATGGCTCTGTCAACAAATGTATATAGCTCAACTCAAAATAGCTCCATCATACATGACCAAACCAGGCAGGTTCAATCTATTATCGCTGACCAGACTGCAATTATAACCAGATCCATGTATTGATGGATCTGACTATAACTGGCTGGACTTAATTATGGTCTGTCAGAGTTAGGAAGAAGAAACTACTTTTTTAGTACGTGGTCCATCAACAACATCATTTGATTTCAATCTTCAGTGCAGACATCTTAGTCCTGGTCATGTTTCCAATAATAATAATAAACCGGCAGACAAACTGAGGTTCAAGTCCTTAAAAAGTAACCTGTTGCCTGTTCACGAGTCTGTCCTTGTTGTAGTGTCAGTGTTTGACCGCAGGAGGGCGCTTCATCCGCACACGGGAGCCCTTGTGTAACACTGAAACCCCTCCGCTGATGGCTTAAGACACAGCAGCGAGGCGGCTGGTGGCTGTGGTCATAATGTCGGGCAGAAAGCCCCGGTCTGTGGCAAACCCTCTGGAGTCTGCGATCACCACACCGAGTGAGAGGATACTGAAAGAATGCCACAGTTTATATGTCGACAGCGAGAACGGTAAATAATCAATAACGCGGATTAATATGAATCAACGTTATAGCGAAGTTAGGACCGTAAAGCAGATCCAACTTAGCACGCATAGTTGTGCTGTTATGTAACTCAGTGGTTCATAGGACTGAAGTTTGTACTGAGGGTAAAACTAAAGCGCTCCTCGGTTAATGAGTGAAGCAGCTGTCTGTCAGAGTAAAACACATGACATTGAACACTGGTGTGGCTCCTCTGCAGCTCCGGAGGACAGCGCCTATCTGACTGTGTACGGCCAATAAACTGACAGGTTCCACTATGCACAATGTTATAATAATAATATACTGTATAATAAGCAGTTCAGCCCAGGGGAGTTGATTTACAAATGAGGAAATTGGTTTTATAGTCCTGTTAAATATGTGGAGAAATGTGTTGTCTTCAATGATAATAATAATGCTGTTACACGGTGTAGTTCACTTTGTTTAGGCAGACCTTGCTCTTACAGCACGTTGAGGTGGTGTGTTACTACAGTATGTGTCTTGTTTTAGTTATTACAGTATAATTATTATATAATTATAATAACAATTGTTTAGTCTAGTGTAATAGAGGAGACAGAAACAGGAACATGCCTCTCTGACGACAATTATGAGCAGGTTCATTAATAATTAATTGTTTCATTGTAGATTCATAGTGAATAATGAGAGGTTGTGCATTTATGTTAAACCGAAAAAATAAGACCAGGTAATACATTTGAGCTTTCATCTCAAGCTCCATTTATAATCTTTCCATTTTTTAAAAACTTAATTCTCAAATAAATTCCAAAGTAATGTATTAATGATTAAAGGAATGTAGGAATTTGTTTCTGTCTTCTTTTGGGGGTTTTCCCAACAATTTATGATTCATCATCGATTAACCTGCTGATTTTCTGTTGGTTTTTGGTCTAATAAATGACCAAAAATTTGTAAAAAGTACCTATCGCATTAGTCATCTTCAAATGTCTTCAAATATGTTCAGTTTATGATGATAAATGTCAAATAGAAAGCACCAGAGAATATCTGTCTTTTTTCACTATTATTGACTGAAGAATTGTTGACATTATCCTAATCCATCATCAAAATAGTCAATTGTTCAACAAATTCATTAATTATGTCAGCCTAATTAGTTTGAAAGATATATATATATATATATATATATATATATATATATATATATATATATATATATATATATATATATTATTGACAAAAGTTCAGCTAACCTGCCCTGCCCTGTCCTGAAGACTTTCAGGGTTACAAGGAAGGTTGAAATTAATTAACTTAAACTTAAACTGGTACTTAAAATGTATCAGCTGAACTCTGTCTTAATTTCCCCTGCAAATATTAGATTATTCTTTCAAGGAAACCTCTTTGGAAATTATTTTAAGTTACTTTTTTTTGGGCTGTCCCCAACAAAAAAAATGTCTTACTCGACAAACACACGATTTTGTCGACTTATTGAATACTTGATTTAATTTACAGATCTGTAAAATTGAGTTATTTACAAAGAATCACACAAAAGCACATTTGTAAATCTTGTGTTTACCAGAGATTTGCTAATAAGTTTCTTGGAAAAAAGTCATTCAGCATGAAAGAACATAAAAAAATTACTTTTTGCTGAAAGAAATCTTAGTCGACTAATCAACCTGGTGGGGGCAGCCCTACATTATTTCTTAGCCTTCCGCCATGTAGAAACGTTATCTTAAGAAGTTATCGCTATTTCAAAACCACCCTGTTCACACTCCCACATATACACACACTTTACATTGTGATGATGCCTCTGTAATTGCTATAGCCCTGCTTGCTGTGTGTGTGTGTGTGTGTGTGTGTGTGTGTGTGTGTGTGTGTGTGTACATGTGTGTGTTCAGGTCTGGTGAAGATTGCCAGCAGCCTCGGAGTCCGACTCCTTCCTCCCAGAAAGAAGATCATTGTGATGATAATGGGTAACCACTCCGCAGGGAAGAGCTCCTTCATTAACTGGTAATACATCTTTAGGTTGATGGAATCTACAGTTTACATTCCGCTTCTCATGCTCTGTTCCATGTATGAATGAAGAGTTCAGCAACGAGTGAAACAGAAATATCATCTCTTTACTTTGTGGTTTGAATGCTGTTTGGCAGTTTTGAGACAGGGAATGTGGATTTGTAGGATCTTGACAGGGAAACACACATACAGTAGGTCTAGTTTGTTTACCAGTTGGGTGTTTTGGGTGTTCAAAAAGCTATTTGCAGAATAAATCTCCAGAAAACGAAAACAGAAGAAAATAATGACCTTATTCCCCAGTTGTATTCCTTTTTATCCTTTATGAGCTTTTATGAGTAGGTCATACATTTTATTTACCCATTTGGAGGTTGCTTATACAACTAAAGTCAAGTACTTTATGACATTAATCTTAACGTTGATAGCAACATTGCCCACAACAGTCTCATACAACCCTGAAAACCCACCTCTTCAGGAAGTGCTACCCTGAACCTTCCACTTAGCACTTATTGTTTTCATACTAGCTTGTTGCACTTATTGTATTCGTATTACTTCTAGCACTAACTGTTTTTCTTGTTTCTGCACTGTACTTTGGCTCTGAGTTATGCTCTGCTTCATGCTCTTAGATGCTTGTTTGGAAAAGGAAATGTACTTATGACTTCTGGTGACTAGTAGTTCTTTTGATTACCAATGTTGAATGCACTTATTGTAAGTCGCTTTGGATAAAAACGGTTGGAACACGGTTACATTTTAAATGTTTCCATCAACTAATTCATTAACGTTTTTAACGACCTTTACAAGGAGCACAGCTGTCAATCATGCTAACAGTCACTGACTGCGTTTTAAAAAAAATATATTTTATTTATTTTATTGATGATTGGGGAAATCATTGGGATACTCCCTGAAAGGAACAACTCGTTTTCACTTTTATGATCAACATCTGTATTTGCATGAGATTAAAAAAGTGTGTTACTCTCTCATCTTATGCAATTATTACAGATGTTAATCCAAATAGTTCTCACATTTATATTTAATACGAAGACATTTGTGTATACAAGGCAGTTTTATCTGGCTGGCTGTACATTTTAAATAGATTTTTCCCATTTGACATTGTGTAGTTTATTGTCTGACGTGATGTGTTAATAAATAAAAACACCAATGATCACCTTCAACCAAACCTTTAACATATAAACTACCCTTTTACACAGGCTCCAGACTAGTTTATTGGAATTAATTGGTGCTGAAATGATCAAACAATGAATTGATTTGTTGATAGACATAATATTATTTGACAAAATGCTAAACTGGCTCACTGGTTCCAGTATCCAAAAAATGTATGTAATATAAAAGGAATATCTTTTGAGTTTTGGACAAAATAAGAAATATAAAGACATCGCTTTGTACACTGATAAGTAACGATTTTCATTATTTTTTATATATAATATATGTATATATATTCTTTTTCTGGCATTTAAAACTGAACTATTAATGATTAGCTGTAAAAGTAATCGATACAATAATTATTACAATAGTTGCAGCCCTATAATGTAGCGATACGGTGTTGTTGCTTGAGATCTTGTCCACTTATAAATGCAATATCAAAGATAAGAATAGTATTTGATGCATTTGATGCCTCTCGCTGTCATTTTAGGTATGCGGAGGAGCACATACAGAAAGCAGGTGTCGCCATTGAAACACAGGGGTTTACATTCATCACAAGTGGTCGCAAAAGAGAATCACTGACGGTAAGAGCGGCATGAAGACGGCCAACGTTTCAGCACTCATACTGAAGAACTTAATGTGTGTAAGATCTGATGAAGAGCCCTTCAACAGAAGTACCAACGAATGCGTGAAAAGAGAAACACGATAAATACAACCAGCTTTGTGCGGCATGCTTCATTTGAATGCTTTTATAATTATCTTCCAGATCAGTTTTTAATCATCCGTAGTTCATATTCAGATGGTACTTCTCAGTTTCGTGGATGAGAGATTTTTTAATTTCTAACTTCAGTTACGAGAACAGAAGCTGCATCCGGTCATAAAGGTTGATGAAGCAATGCGTTGGATGTCAGCCTGTATGGAGAGGCACTCCCTCAGTATGTGGTGATCTCTCATTCTGTATGCTGCTCCAATGAGGGGCTTTGTTGTATTGACACACACACACACACACACACACACACACACACACACACACACAGAGAATGCCTCTTTGCAGCATATAAACAGGCTCGGGAGACGTCTGTCTCTCCGTCTTCGCTCATCCTCTTCCTCTGCCTCTCTGTGCATATCCTGCTGTGATGAAGGTGATGAAGATGAATAATATATTTGCAGTGCAGGACTGCAGAGTGGAAGGATTATCTCTTATGTACAGGAAAAGCTTAAAGCCAGCACACTGAGCTGCAGCCCAGCAGCTTCTGGAAGACTGAGTGCAAAGTACTGAGAAGAGAGAGAACTCTGTTGCAGCGGACGGGAGCTCAGGCGAACTGCAGATTAGTATTTGTTTCACCCGGTTATTTCTCACATTGTCTTTTTAACTCTTTCACAGGGCAATGCAACGCTACATCTCTATCCTCACTTTCGACCACTCCTTGAGTTCAAAGGTGAGCCTTTTCTTCTTGTTTTAGCATCAGTATATGAAGTCATAATGGATTTATGAAAAGTGCATGCATGGTTGTTCTGATAATGTAGTGGTATCCTTATCCTTAACTGAAATCCATTTCATGTTCTTATATTAACCATCATGTGTACATTTTGCTTGTTTCTAATGAGGTGCATCACATTTCTAAATATCTCACATAAAAGAACATGTTTTATGTAATCCCAGTGGTGTTGCATCTCCCTGCAATTGATAATGAAACTAGCGTGATATATGTCTTTCTTTTGTACGATGTTGAGCTCTGCAGTCTTAGTGCTCAACACATGCTCATTAACGTCTCCCTAATACCTGAAAATTCTAATTATTGTCATCACTTTTGTGCAATTGAGAAATGCAAATGATTGTGTTTTTTATTGACTTCCCCCCTGCTGGCATCATGATGGAAGACATCAAAGAGAGGATAAAGTGTTAAAATTAGCTGGAACAGCAGGGAGAAGCAGCATTGGGAATAATAAGCAGGAGTTGAATGTAATCATGAGCTGCAGCCACAGATTGGTTCCTTTGAGGTTTAAGATAGAGCTCTGCTGTGTGGCCCGTTTCCTATTGGGAGCTGTTAAAGTTAATCTAAGCGTACCTTACAGACTCAGTTCAAGTTCAGAAGTTGGAAATGTTTCTATTTTAGATAAACCGATTCAACTGAAAGTCTGCTTTAATCCTCTGTGTCGCTCATGAAATGTAACCGCTAGTTGTTTATATGTTTCAGTTATCAGTTCAGGTGCTTCACCTTGATGATTCAGCGCTGAGTCACATCTTTGACGTATTACATTTTATTTATAAACCAGACCAGGCTCATGTTCCCGTCTCATCATATTTGTGCCATTTGTTCCTGAGATATGGGAGTCCAGATAACTGTCTCATTGAAGAAAGAGACGTAATTAGCGGCATATTTTTTTTTTAAGACAATTGTTCTCAGCTCTCTGTGCGTCAGCAGTGGTCTGAAGCTTCTGGATGTTGGAGGTGGTCGTGCAGAGAGTCTGGGTGTGCCTGCTGTCTGAGTGGGAGCATCAGTGTGGAGGGGGGAGGGCGGTAATGTATGTGCATGCGTTTGACAGTGGGTGTGTAGAGAGTGAGGGTTCACTGGGTGCGGACCGAAGCGCTCACGGTATGGCTCGTGAGTCACACGCCCCATCGACAGCAGTGCAGTGGAGTCAGGAGGAGCTGCTGAGAAATGTCACAGCCATTAGAGACGGCACAGCCCGGCAGCAGCTCCACTCTGCGGGCCCCGAGCAGCACCAACGATCTGCTGCTGGAATACAAGCAGGCTTTTCATTGGAAATTCAACGCCGCCTCTGGAAATGCACTTTATCAGGCGTTTGTTTACCTGTCATAGGGACTGAGGATGACTCATCAGAAAAGCACCATATATCCTTATGTGGGAGAAGCTGCCGACTATACAGTTTGACCTCCTTTGGGATATGCTTGGAGATACTTCTCAATATTGTTTTAGACTTACATAAAGGATGTTTTTGTATTTATCTTATCAACCTGTTGTCAGGAGTTTAGACTATATGCTGCATGGGGGTCAACTGTTTTCAAATGGCTCAATATTGTTAAACAACAAAGATTTGTGGCCGTGTTGTTTTGTCATTTCCTTAAGATGTATTTGCACTGCATCTGGTTTCACCTGTTTTGTCCAACTAGTTCTTTTTTAGTCTTGGTCGATGCAGCATTATATTGCAGCCTTTGCCCTTTTCCTCATGCACAGGCTCCCCAGTGTAGCCTTCTCAGTTACAGTCACTTGAGGAACTTAGCACCCATTGGCAAGTATCGCTCTCGTTTCCTTTTCACCAACAGAGGACTTTCTTCAAACAGAGTTGAAGAATATGTCTGAATCAAGGCTATTTGTTATTAAATGGGATTATATAATTGCTGTTTTTGTATTTTTAGCAATGCAAAGATGCATGCATGTGTAAGGGAAGTATAGACCGGCCCGCCTTGTAGAGATCTAACAAGAAGCTGCTTGATAACATCTGCATATATATGATGTTTTTCCTACCATAGCAACAGTCATCCTGTCACCTCAGGGCGAGACAATCATGGCTTGATCTTGCGAGACTGTGGGATTAGACTTCTAAGATGTATGATAGGAGGCAGATGCATTGATACTGTGGCCATGCTGATGTAAGAGAAACATAAGGGAATGCTAATGTGCCGAAGCAGCAGTGGCCCTGCTCGCTGCAGCACAAGGATGGGATTTGTGCTGGCTGTTAACACCTGCCTCTTCCTATGAAACAGCCTCAGTGTCACCCCAGGCCTGTGGGTGTGTGTGTGTGTGTGTGTGTGTGTGTTTGTATGTGTAGAGGGAGGATGGGGTGGTGGGTAGGATTATTTTGTCAATAGTGTCTAAATAGTGATCTTGTTCTGGTGCTCAGAGTCGGGGTTTGAGGGGGAGACTTGTAGTAACCTCACAGCGCGTTGCCTCACAGTCGTTCTTCACTGGCTAGCTTTATGTCCCACGCCTCACGCTAAAGCTGCCAGTTGAAGAGCTGTTGTGTGTAACCATGACAACAGAGATGAGAAAACTGACAGCTGACAAATGTTTCCTGTGTTGAAATTGATGACGTTGTTATCTGTGAGGGTGTGTCTGCTGCTTGAGTTAAATCTGTATTTACTGATGCTTTTTCCTCAGATGTTTTAGTGCATGTAGACAGCTAACATACATCTTTAACCAGATCATCCTGAACGTTTTTTAAATTAAATGAAATGCATGTAATGTATTCCAAATGCAAACCCGCTAGCACAAAACGTTGACTGCGTTCCTGATCTTTAATGTCACCGGCCTCCCTCAGGTTTCCAAGTATTGACCGCACTGCAGATTCCACTGGCACATTATAGTTATATAGCCATTACAAGAAACGGCTTTCATTGGGACTCAACTCTTAATTATTTACTATAGATTTATCTTTGTGAAGGAAGCACCTGTACGCACTCAGCGTTTGTATATTCCAGGTGTTACGGACTATCTGTCTGCTGAGATCTCCACCTCCAAGCAGAAGAAGTTCAGTCTGGTGACATTTGTGGACACACCAGGTTTGGTGGACGGAGACATGGTCTACCCTTTTGATGTCAACAGCGCCATCACATGGTTGGGTATGTCTTTGCAGCTGTACGTTTTACCATCTTCTCTATAGCTGTTGCGTTTCTCTAATGGATGTTTGTTTTTGTTTTTTTGTGCAGGAGAACAGGCCGACTTGGTATTTGTGTTCTTTGACCCTATGGGCCAGGCGCTCTGCAAACGCACACTCAACATCGTAGAGCAGCTGAGTGAGAAATGCGGAGACAAACTGTTGTTCTACCTCAGCAAGGCAGATGAAGCTGGGAAGGAAACAGACAGACAGGTAGTTCACTTAATATGTGGATTTTTTTTATTTCAATAGATTTGCAGCCAAATAAGTCATGTTAATCCTAAAAATATGACCTATATTTATTTACTTCTGCAGAGGGTGATGATGCAGATAGTCCAGGAGCTGTGTCGCCGTCCAGGTCTCAACAAATGTGGTTTTGATATGCCTACAATATACATCCCCAACCCACAGAGGGTAAGACTGTGAGCCGGCTATATGTTTCCCTCATGGCCATTTAACAGGATGTAGTTTGTAATTTTTTGAAAATAAACCAAATGCAGTGTTTCCTCCCACCACCAGATTGGAGCTGTTTCTGGTGTTTTCCTTCCCCAGATCTCAGGTCCAGGTCTGATCTTGGGTCTGGATTTAAAGCTCTCTGCTATCCTCAGGGGCTGAACTGCCATTTATTATCCTTGAATGTATATTCTCCACTCCAGGTTTCCTGGTGGCTCTTGATGGCTGGAACAGGATGATTAATTTTGCAATATGATGACTGGTAGAGTTATCCACTCTGGGGATAGGGGGGGCAGGGGTTGTAAACCATGGCCTCTGATAAGCCACCTTTGACAATGGCAGCCCCAGTCCTGAGTTATTGCTGCACCATCTTGTGATCTACAACCACAAAGCTCTTCTCTGCACGGTAGATTTGTGCACACCTCCTGAGCTCCATTTTATTTTCGCTGAGCAAGTGTAGCTTCACTTCCTGCTAAGTGCACATGGCTGTCAGTCAAAATACCCTCAGGACAGTTGTCCAGACAGTCCCTCTTCTAGATGCACAGCCGCACATCTTTGTACAATTATTGAAAAACGGATGCACTTATGAGCCTTTGTGTTGTTTAGCCAAGCCGCTGTGTGAACCAGATCGATGGGGTGTGTCAGACCATCGAGAAGACCATCAACCAGGCCGTTCAAAAGACTTTGGATCAGCTGGAGAAAGACTGTGACCTCATTTGTTCCACCATCAGCAGCAGACTAGAGCAGGACAGGTTTGACCTCTCAACCTACAGCATAGCATGTGTTACTGTGTTCAAATCTAATTTATCCTGATACAAAATGACAGGCGGCATCTCAGAGCAAATAAACCATATTGTGTGTATATGGAGATAAGAGTCACCCAATATTATTATATGCTGCAGAAAATGTGATATTAAATCAGATTTCTTTGCACGCAGGGCTGATGTGGCTCACAACAAAAGCGTCCGTCTTCACTCGTTCTTGTGTGGCGCTCTGGGCATTTTCCTCCCGGTCCTCTTCATCCTCAGTTTCATTGTGAACACCTTGTCCAAAGATCAGCTAGATGAGCTGCTGGGTGAAGGACCGGCCCGGACCCTCTCCATCTTCACAGTAAGTCCAGAGAGTCACACTGGTGATATTTGAACAAATAACATTGCAATAAATTATAATTTAATTTCATATTTTGCACATTTGGTGTACTTCTCTGAGTGTCTTTTCAACGTGTTTCTCACAGGGAATGGTGATGAATTTATGGGACTGGATACCAGAAGATGGACAAGTTGTGTTTGTCATCATTTTTGGAGCTTTTTGCTACCTCCTGCTTTTCCTAGCAAAGCATTTTGCAGGGTGAGTTCTACAAATGTACAATACAAACATAAACATAAAAAATAATTGATTCATAAATGAAACGATCGACAGAAAATGAATCTGTAACTATTTTGATAACCGATTAATTATTTAAGTAATTTCCTTTTTGTTAGAAAGGGCCAAAAATGATCATGGATTTTGGACTGTTCATCGGACAAGACAATGACATTTTGGGGTTTAGGAAGTTCTAATGGACATTTTATACTACAGTATTTTCATTTTTTTTTTGTCAAACAAATGATTAATTGAGAATGAATTAGTTGTAAATTGCAGCCGTACACACATGCACATGACCATTTGGTCCATATGTGAACCAAAGTACTTAAAACTAAACACTTAATAACATAAATAACCTAAACCCTCAGAGAAATGTATAAAGTAGAGCTTTTTCTATTTTGTCAAGGAGGGTGTGTGTTTTATATTAAAGTACCTTCACATCAAACATATACACACTCTCTAACACATATACACACACACACACACACACACACCCAGAGGACGTGATTATTGTTGTGATGTTCTTCATTCTCAGCCGAGGGAATAAGACTCTGACGAAGAAAGAGAAGAGGACGATGGCAGAGTACAGTGATTATATCCAGGACATCGTCAAAACTAAGAAGGTTAGATTCTATTTTGTGCCATTATGTCACGTCTAGTGCAGAAGTTAAAGCCGCAGTAAAAACATGTATAATAACTTTGTTTAATGCAGAAGGTGTCCTTAGAAACACACACAGAGAAAACCTGACTCTGATTACCTGACTCTGCAGCTCTTTCATTTCAGTTAATTGTGTTGGTTTTACGAACCACAACTTTACTGATAACTGCTAACACGTTTACACAACAACTATAAAAAGTGGTAATATGTCAGGAGATATCAATTTTAAATAATGACAAAGGGTAACGCTGGATTACATGCAGCGTCATTTCCTGTGAATCCCTCATGCATAAGAAGTCGATTTGAAACCAGCGCAGAAATGGCAGATTCATTAGCAATTAAAACTATTAAATAGAGAGGTCATCACAGAATTTAAACATTGAATGGCTATTGCAACAAAAAAAGCAGACTATAACTTATCCCAAAATGTCATTAATATCTAAATGATTATAACTTCAGTGCAGTGCAATTAACTAACTACATTTCATTTGTCAAATCTGAAACATCTCACACAGTTGATTTTCCTCCACAGGGGAAACTGTACGAGTGGTACCTCCAGCAGTGTGCAGCAGAATATGACCTCTGACCCCGGGTAAGCTGAAGACAGTTTACGTGCGTGTTTGGGTGTTTTGCTACAAGATTGTTGTGAATAGTGGAATCAGTGGGACTTTTAAAGCAGATGATGATCCACCAAATGATCAGGTTTCTCTCCTCTCAGTCAGGCATGTGTAAGCAGATATCTCTGCCAACATGTATCATCTCAAGAGCTTCCAATAAAGATGAAGTGCCTTTATTAGTTAGTGCAGGAGAAGCAGTCATTGTTAGTTGTTTGATGAAAACAATTTCATAATGTGAATCATTTTTTTTTTTCATTTTTTGTAGTACATAAAAGTTGATGCCAGAAAGAAGTGTTTACAAATTGTTTTTCTCCTTAATTTCTTCATAGTCCTCAAATCTCACAGCACCGTCCTGAAGTCATGTTGTCTTTACAAGGTGCTAGAATGTCCTACTCTTGTGTTTGACTGTTAGCAATACGACAACAACCAATGCTGTGATAACACTTAGGCATTATGGACGGACATTTTGTCTAATCTTCATACCAATAAGAAGCTTTCTCCTGCCTCCAAAGAGTCTCTGTCCATGTTTGTTTTGTTGTGTGATTTGTGCAGCCATCAGATATTATCATTGATAAATCATTATAATGTGATAGTACTTATAAAAACTACTTTATTACAACAGTATAGTAAAACTGGTGAGCAGCGAAGTCTGTCCCTGCATTCACGTGTATCTCCTAGTTGTTAATGAACGCTGAACCCTTCATGCTGTTTATAGATCTGTGTAACTCAAATCTAGTTTTATGACTACAACACCATGTAATGCCTTTACTCCAGTTTCTTATAGATATATTTATATGTCTTCAAGGTGCTTTTTACCCAAATAATGTAGAAAAAGCTCAACGGGCTGTTTGCAATATCATTGTGAACACTGTGTCAGTTTGTATTGTGTGTGTTAGATGCCTCCCAGGTATTGTCCTCATTAGAAAACAACTGTTTTATGAGATATTTCATTTATAAATTTGTAAAACTTGTATGTGTGTGAATTTATCTATTCTGTGTCATTTTTCCCAAAATATTTGTATTGTATGAAAGCGAGGCTCAAATGACTAGATGTTTTTCAGTAATCCCGACTCAAAGAATGAAACTCCTGCAAACTATGCTATGTCACTTCCTTGAAATTATTAAACATTTTCTACTGACTTTCACTCTACTAACTATTTACTGTTTTCCTGGTTTTAATAAAATGAAGAATGGACACATAAACAACAGGTGGAGTAACATGAGAATGAGACGTTGTGTAAAGCAGTGAGTAGTTATTGTTGGAAGACTTTTATTTAAAAGTTTAGTTATAAAAATGCCCTTCCGGGCTTCTCTGCAGGAAGAATGATGCTTTTTAAAACGCTGAGTTGACTTGTGTGTCAGGGTTTACATCGGCACACCAGGATGTAATCAAGCATCTGCTTTATACCCATTACAAGCAATTCTGAATGAAAATAAGAGAACCGGTGAAATTACAATAACTAGGAAAACAAGTAAGAAAGCAACAAATTAATTTCTGCTTATTTTGCCTGTAAGTCCAGGTGACAAACCTCAGTTCCCTGAGTTAGTAACAAAGAATATCCCAATGGAGGTGACTGCTATCAAAAACAACCCTAAACTTCTATTGGATTTGTCTAAAGGGGTATTCTCTATAAAATACATGAATCTATTTTGCATGCACTAGTCTGATCAAAGTAGGATTTAATTTAATTTGTTCAATCTAATACAGTAGCAAGACAGCCAATACAAAGATGTGGTAATTCTACAAATTGTCATTTATCACAAATTAAAGCTGCGTGTTTGTTAGTGAGTCTGTTAAAGCTGCGTTCAGGGATCTTCTGCAGTTTGTTTTTTTAGCAGATTTTAGATTTTTTTGCGGATGCATCTAGATTGAATACTCACTGTTTTGGGACTTATTTTTTTAACTCATCCATCAAAGTAAGTTATAGCATGCAGATCTAAGGCCTGAATGTGAGCATACAACCAAACCTGTTATTTAAAACTTCAGTTCAAATTGTATGTTCTTATCTTGTAACAGTGCATTCAGGATTATATCTATATACAATGTTATTTGTACAAAAAAAATGCCAATGCCCATCCCTGGCTTCTTATAAACAAAGTGTACAGGTAGATACATCTTGCAGCAGCACAGAGGCTGAATCTTGCTTTGTTTGTGAAATTTGTAATGAAAGACCCACCAACACAGCGATTCAGACCGTGCATGGCTCCGTTTGTCACCTTAAGTGTCTCTCAGGAACAAAAGCAAGTCTCAGTGTCGTCCTCAGGAGAGTGTGTCTCCAAGAGACACGGCTCTGTCCCCAGTGTGTGTGTGTGTGTGTGTGTGTGTGTGTGTGTGTGTGTGTCCAGACCGGGATAGCTGCTCAGTTTCTCAGCACCATAAGTGTCCATATTGAGTTGTCCAGTGGACTTTGGGTCTGTCCTTCAGATGTGAAGTCATTGAGAGCCTTTGTCAATCAGCCAAGAAATGTCTCCAGTCCTGCAAACCCCCAAAAAACAGTGAGTCATACACACACACATATACGCGTTTATCAAGTCCATTTTCTGCTGCACATGGTCAATATCAGTGAAATTTAAAATAGAAAAAGCTCATATTTATCCGTACTTGCCAAGCCGTGCTAACATCCTTCAAATTTTGAGTTTGCATTATTAGAAATGAAAGACATGAGAGACATAAGAAACAAATCAGACAGAAATGTATGCAATAACAATACAGTAATGCAAGTACAGCAACATGAGTTAATAACATCAGTGTGGTAACACTTTATGTTACACGTCCAGTTTGCTAATTTTATAAAAAACTGTTTATTCATTTATTGGTTGATAATTGTTACAAAAAAACATTGTTTATTAAAATACATTAATAAACAATGTTTTTAATATCCATATACGACAACATTATAGTATGTTATAAAAAATGTATTGAATGTGTAAATGTGTTTATAATTACTTGATAGGTGGAATAATATACAGAACTTTTTCTATACTTCTATTATTTTCCCTATAAGTACAAAATAACATTGTTGTTTTCCAGACAACGTCCACAGCAATCATTTAAAAATTACGTAACGCGTAAAATGAAGTGCACTTTATTAATTAACAAAATAACAACTGGTGTTATTTTTCTGTAGTACTCTCTAATTTCAATAAGCTGTAGTCTTATAATACTTTCCATGTGATTAAAGTCACGTGTTTTTCTGACAGAGTGATAACATTTGTCTTGTTTTTCTTCACAGTAAAACCTGAGAAACCTAAAGAACATAACAGCAATTGTAACCGTCACCATATTTAAGTCTTGGAGGGAGACTTACTCCACATCTCGTTTCTTAATCGTCTTTCCGGATCCCAAGACCTCTGCCACTCGGGATACAATCGGATCATAGTTCATGCTGGCAACAGCGACCACCTCTTCACTCCTGTAGATAAACCAAAGGAGGAAGATGACACGATATTCATCCATATTTTCTGTTTATTTAAGATTGTTGTGAAAAATTAAATGTACCTGGTGTAAAACGCCACAAATCTCAGTTCATCCAGATCTCCTTGTATAATGACGTCATCAAATCCATCACCATAACCTTCACAAATAGACGGTTATACACATGTACGTGTGTATTTGTCAAACATATAAAGAAAAACAGTCCAATTCAGGCTCTCAGTTAGGCTTTTATTTTGATCTTTACAGCTAGATGGCAGTGTGGTAACTACGCTTGACAGCACAATTCAGCGATTATTCAACCTCTGATCTTTGTGTGCCTCATAACGAGACTCTGGAAACTAAAGAGAGACATCTACCTGCATAGCGTATGGTCTTCCCAAACATGGCTGACCAGAAGTAAGGCACAGTTTTGATGTCAGCGGCTCTGCCCATCATGCTGAGAGCTGCCACCCTTCCTGTCAGTATCAGTATGAAAACAAGGAACATTTACATGCTCGTCTTTAAGAACTTAAATCATCGTCACAGTAAATTAAAACAGCCTTAATATGTAGTCAGGATGACACACTCACCGTGTACATGAGCCATTTGCCAGACGGGGATGTTCACCTTCTTGTTGTTGCGTGGCGGGAAAGGAAACACTACCACATCTCCTCCAGCAAAAACCCCTTCAGCATTTGTCTGCATCATCTGGGAGAAAGTTTAGAGGAGTAAATAAACAATGAAACACTTTCACTCTGGCTTCAGGTATTTTGAAAAATACCTTGTTAACAGTGATAAAGCCCCTGGAATCCATGTGGATGCCGCTCTGTTTCAGGAAGCCCGTTGCAGGAATACTTCCTGAGACACATTAGAGAAAAACAGGTAAATATGGAGCTGCTGCAATTTTCAAAAGGGAGTTTCGTCATCTGCATCAATTATTTGTCACTGCAGATAATGAAAGGTACATTTTGCATGATCTTCGACATTACCTGCTCCGATGACACACACATCTGCCCGCAGGACTTTTCCACTCTTCAGTACCACCTCTTTCAGCTGTGTACAGGGAAAACAAAATGTCCAGGCCATACTACTGCACTAAAGATGCATAATGTAACATTAACTCCTTCAAAAACCCTAAAAACCTTTTTTCTGACCGTCTCTTACTTTGATTGATGGGTCCTACATGCAGTAAACACAATACACACAATACAGAAGACAATTTTCTGCCAATGTGTGTCTAGTGCTCTATGTAGTCTCAGGGAGTAAATCTTGAAGCATTTAAATCAAAATCTTTTAAATTATCTTTATTATAATTGTTTATATAATAATTACGAGGTTGTTTGCACCACAGTTTTCAGGGGCTGGTTGACACACACCAAATATAATTTATTTTGGTTAATATTCATGTGTTTTTTTATCTGACTCATCTTAAACAAGAGAGGGTAGTGCTGCTGAACATCACGTCACGCTGTTTCTCTCACTTTCTGAATACCTCTCCATGATGGCCAATCATCTCTGACACCTCGTTCAGCATGTAGAACTTCACCCTGTTTACCTCGAACAGCTGCAGAACACAAAACGCACCACAGACACAGTTACCACATGGTCTTGTGGTTACTGGGAATATTGACCAGAGAGAGTTACTATGATAGTATTCTGGAGACGCTTCATAACTGTGTCCCTACCTTCATTATGGCTTTCCCTACTTTCTCCCCGAGAGCTTTTTTAAAGGGGACTGTCTCAATCCCAATGATAGACACCGAGTGGGCCTTGTCAGTTAGAGCTGCTGCCACCTCCATACCTGCCAACACAACAAATAAACAACATACAGTTCATGCATGTAGTTATTAATGCAAAATGATACAGAAAAAAGAGAGAACAAATCTAAATAAATGAGTGGAAAAGGGAATGAAAATGATGTGAGTCGTGTGTTCTGGCTTTCACAGTCAACTCATACTAATCAAACTGATAAAAGTAAAAAATAAAAACCTGCCACTTCTACTCCTATGTGCAAACTTAAGAATACATTACCATCTATTACTTTAAATTACTTTTAAATTTAAGGGAGCTCCAGAGGAATCTGAAGATGTGTAAGAGTAGCTCATCGATGGCTGCTGTACCGAAGCAGAGGTGAGCAAACACTTTTAGAGCGATTGTATCAGATTCTCTGATGAACCTCGTCTACCAGCAACAGGCTGTTCCAGTTTGGTTTTCTTTTGTTTGCATTTAAGACAATTGCCCCTTATTTCATCCAAATCTATATATTTATATGCTGGATATTATATTGTTGTTATTGATTGTTGTTGCCACTGGATTCCAAATGCTTTTTTTTTGCAGAACAACATATCACTTAGTGAACTGTAAGGATGTATTTAAAGCAATGGAGCAGATGTAGGGTGTATTCTTGTCTCTGATTGTCTTTTAATACATGTGATTAATCATGTGATCAGTTGAGAGTTGCTTTTAAAAGGTTAATCTTATACTGTCGTGGACAAATGAGAAGAATGTGTTTATAAATGTGTCTTTTTCTCACCAACATAAGATGTTCCCACAATCACAGCGTTCTTGTTGTTGGCCAGCCGTGCTACGCTGTTAGCGTCTTCGGGCGTCCTGAGGTGAAACACGTTTCTGACGTCCTTTCCTTTGTAGACCATTGGTTTGGGTCTTTGGAAGCAATCGGGTGTCAGTTTATGATTCATAATCTCAGCTGCTTATTTGTCATGTGAAATAGAATAGTTTAGTTGTTTTTGTCCTTACTTGCTTCCTGTAGCAATAAAGAGTTTCCTGTACTCCATCCTCAAGCCATCTTCAAAGGTCACAGAACGTGTTTTCACATCTATCGCCACAGCCTAAAGCAAACAACATGGCAGGGTCACACAGGTTTATACGTTGGATTTTTGTGGAAAATGCCAAAGATAGATCTAGATCAAATTAATGAATTGATTTATCTGAGGTCACCACCTCTCACCTCTTTCCCTGTGAGCAGTTCAATGTCATGATCCTGCAGGAAGTCCATTGAGCGCAATCTCAGCTGTTCTGCTGTGCTCTCTAAGGACTAAATGTCAGCAAGTTAGTGCTGAGTACATCAAGAAAACAATTGAATTAAATTCAACAGAAATCCCTGAATTCAAAAGCAACGTAATACAGCAACTGTAAACAGCCAATCAATGCTAATCATTTTCAAGCTTTTCGTGGAAAGTCACATCATTTTTGATTCTGTTATGTTCGTTTACTTCTGCAAAACTTTCTTTAAATTGCTGTTGCTGTGAAGTGTAGCTGTTTCATCACCACTGCAGTCTGTTACGTAACTTTCTTGGCAAAGTTCAGTTCTGTCTCAGTTTATGTGTTCAGGGTCTGTGTACAAACCTTACTCAGTTTAGGCCTGTCGTATGGAGGATGCCTGTCCATGGTGCACATGACGATGCGATCGGTGAAGCCCTCTTGCCTCAGTGTCTCTGCACACACCAGACCTGCTGGACCTTCGCAAACGTTCACCATAAAAGAGGAAGTTGATTTTGAAAGAGAGACAGTGAAGGAAGACGCTGCTAATAAGAGTCAAATTCAGCTGGATCCTTGTTGTTGAGGGACAAAAACAGACTGACCTGAGCCAATGATGAGAACATGGCTGAAGCCCGTGCTGGAGTTAATGACTGCTGAGCATCGGGCCATGGGCTTTGACCTTTTCTGCGACTGAAGAGCCTGGAAATGTTTTCAAAAAGATCTCAGATCAATCAGATGGTCCGTTTCTTTTCCTGCATAAATTCTCCACATTCTTTCTCTTGTTACCTGCTTGTTTGCACGAATGATCACCTTGTCCTTTTCAACTCTGACCTGGAGCAAACAGATATGAGCGATGTATACACTTTTTGATGGTGCTTAGAGACATGATAAGGCAGGGAATGTGTTAAGACAGCGCCAGCGGGGAAGGTCACCTGGAAGGTAGGCAGGCTGTCCAGCCCGGGGAAGTCCTCCAGGTCTCCTGTTGCAATGTTGAAACATGCACCGTGCCACGGACAGCGCACGTGTCCCTTTGATAACACCCCTTGAAGGACAGAAAATAACACAAATGTCAAATGTATGATATCAAATATCATAACGAATGTTAAAATCATACCTGAGACTCACCTTTAACCAGAGGTGCGCCATAGTGTGAACACTTGTGGGCCATGGCGGAGAACTCTCCGTGTTCTTTGATCAACAACGCTCTGCCACTTCCCAGATCAACCTCTCGCATCCTGACAAACACACAAAAACAAAAAGGTGCATTCACTGTTGTATGATTAAATCCTTCCAAGGAAACACACAAAGGCCATTTTGACAACCTGGAAGAAAAGTGTCACTATGAAAACACAGCATGGACGCATCACGACTGCAACTTCACATTCATCTGTCCAAGCTACACTCTGGTAGCAACACAGAGCCAAAGAATTAAAGCAACAGTGACATGACAACCATGAAAGTCTTCATGTATCCTGGATGAATGCCATGGCTAATATGAAGAAATGACACAATCTTCCTCTTACAAATTGAAAGTAAAATTGATTAGCAATAAAACACAATTCAATACAATCAAGAGTTTTTTGCTGCTATACAGATAGATGTATTTGGTCTGGTGATCAGTAGCTTACGGTGGCTACTTTTAGCTAATGTTAACACACTTTACATAGATGTTGCTGTGTTACTAACAATACCGAGGGAGTTCAATTACTTTATGACTCTTCTCTACTTGTGCTTCTGTTACAGTAGGTTTAAACATTATTTATGTTGTTCATTGTCTTCTTTATAATTGCATATGTATCTCTGATGAGTCAATAAAGGAAACATTTGTTTTCCTGTGTTTCCTTATTTATTATTTATTCTTGAGCGTCATCTGATGTACATCATAACAGCCTCTTTACCTCAGCATGCATGTGTGCATGAGTATGTGTGTATTTTGGGTGTATAGAGAAAAAAAAATAGTTGGGTTATTTAATTTTCTTACTGTCCGTTTTCCAGGTCTTTAACGTGACAGACGGAGGCCTCCACGTAGTCCCGTGGTTTGTGGTAGAGGGGCAGCGGGGTGGAGTCATCATCAGAGCCGTGTCCCAGGGCGCCGTTAGGTCTGCAGTCAGCAAAGGGGCTCGCTTTGCCATTAGGTGACAGCCCGTCCACCTCTTTTTCTTTTTCCAGGAGAGAGAGTTCCACTTTAACTTCAACTGCACAACACAAACACGTCTCACTTAGAAAATGTCTGAAAATGCAGAACTGATCACATGCAGCACATTCACAATGACTGCAGTAAAATGATGCTGTGAAGCTTTCAAAAAGATGCTAATTCAAGTAGCCTAACATTCGCAGACAGTCACAGTGGATTGAACTATTATTCTTGCATACCTGTCCTCTGTTGTGTTATTACTATCCTTCACTATTGCTTTGGAAGAATAATTTGCCTTTCTGCTAGGAGAGACGTCTACAACTCTGGGACAAATTGAGTCTGACATCTCTACAACTGAAACAAATGAAAGCAGGAAGCAGGTGAAGGGAGACGTGTAAGGCTGAGCTTGTCTTCTTTCCTTTTTCTTTCTACCTTCTAGCGAGTAAAATTACAGGCATCATTCAACATTCAATATTAATCCCGATTTATTCATTACTATTAAAATCTACCACATTTTGTCTTCTAAACAGCAGGAAAACAGTCATGCAAAGCACCATATCGCTCCTATGTAGACCACTGCCAAACATCCTTTAAAATTATTTGATATGGTGCGGAAAATCCACAAAAATACAACACAAACATACTCATTCACTTCTCAATTTGTTTGTGTCTAAATTAATTGACTAAACTGGAAGCTATAGATTTTGACAGGATAATGCTATAAATAATGAGATTTCCTTGAAGGAAACTGGCATCAACACAAATACAACAGCACTGTTTTGTGGATATTCTTAATTTTGCCGCTTTAAAAAAATTACAAGAGTTACAACAATTACAGAGTGGAGTAAATTAATTGTGCGATATTCAGTTTTCTTTGATGACTAGTGATGCGCTGCTGTTGGGTTTATATTTATGAACATTAAGAAACGGTTGTGTAACTCCTTTTTCACTGCAGCAGGCTTTATCTGTTCGGCTGGAAAAATGTGCTGATCATCCGGTTCTTACACAGTAATCTGGCAGGAATTTTCTCCTGCTGAGCAAGTCTTAATTAAAATCAATGGAAAATCATAATAGTGAGTGCAATTGCAGGAGAAAAGAAAGAGAAAGCTTTCCACAGCTGAAGAGAATCTCTAGTTGGTACTATAATTTCTGCTGCTAAATGGGACATAATCACACTGATGCTTCATCTGATAAGAAGTCATCGGGTACCAAAATGTTTTCTGTAAGGCTTTTGATCGTTTCAGTCTTTAGAGCTTTAACAAGTACATTTCATGAAGCAGTTAGCTTCGAGTAAACACATGTTTAAATTTGTATGTATAATTTCACAGTTTCTGTAACCTTTCTGCATTTCTTCACATTTGGATGCAAATGAGGAGGGCGATGTGCCATTTCTACACCAGACCTGAACACACACATGTACACACACACACACACACACACACACACACACACACACACACACACACACACACTGTATATTTAGTGGGATTTTCAGAGTAAGAGATACTTTCTATTTTTCCTGTAAAAGTAAAAAATATCAATAATGTTGTTGTTTTTTTAACCATCTAATGCTTTGATTGATTTGAACCTATAAGTAACATCAGCCCTGGACACAGGACTTTTTCGTTGTTGTTGTAGACGTTAGAAGAAGGTTTTTAGCTGGATAGTTCTCAGATACCTGTAGACGGTAACATCATCACAACTGATCCGGATCTCTGCTTAATTTTGATTCTTTAATGGTGATGATGTTAAACGTGTGTCTAAGCTGAATCTTATGTGACTTAAAATATACTATAAAACTAAGGCTAGACTCGGTCAAGCTCTATCTTGGAACACTTAAGTATCAGTCATCAGAATCATAAAGCGGAGATACCTTAATTCATGACTTAGGCTTCTGTAACTTCTTGTCAGTCTCTGGGATCTGACCCTCACTTGATGCTAGAAGGAGGCTCTTATAGTTTTTATTTCTTGTGAGTTCTCTGACGAACATTTTTATAGGATTGGCAAAAAATGGTTTCCCATTCGAATAATCTTTGAGGGCTGACTTGGAGCATAATAAGTAGAGTCTATGTTGATAGCAGCTCCTATAAAATGATGGTATTGCATTGTTTTCTGTGAGACTAAACTAAACAAATGCTAAATGCCACCTCAAAGTAAAAGATATTTTAATACAATATTCCTGTTCATTTGTTAGTATTTAGTAGACACTGAAAAATTACAGTCAGCAGCCTCTGAACTGAACAGATGACTTGATCTCTAATGTTTTGCGTCCCCATACACCTGAATTGGAAGGACAGTGTGTTATTATCACCTGCAAGACTGCAGTAAAGCGAGATTGCTAATCTCCGAGCCATGATATGGCTACACCACACATACACACACACACACACACACACACACACACACACACACACACACACACACACACACACACACACACACAGTATCATATTTTTATATTGTCTCAGTATGCAATCCTCTTGACCAAAGATGCCACATAGCATTCAAATTCCTCCCACACTAAACACTGTAGTGCAAACAGATGAGGCTGGATATGAGGTGACATGTGGAACAGGATTTGGAGGCGGTAGGTAGCTTTTAATAGTCATTCTGAACAAACTGTCCCTAAATATATATTTTTTTAAATAACTGGTCTCTCCATGGAAACAGTACAATATTAAAACATGTGTCTTCAGCTAGATTCACTGACATTGTACAAATTAATAATGGCTATTAACAATAAAGTATTTCAATTGGAATCATAAGCAAAATCAAATTGGATTTGTCGATTACAGCTACAACATGGACTGCCATAACTGTTCATTACAATACATTGACAGTATTCAACTTAAATCTACATTTCTTGTATAAAAATCCAGCTGCGCACAACACAGCAAGTTTAAGCTGGGCTATAATTTGTTGACTTTTAGAATAATAAATATATCGTGATCAATATTGTGAAAATGATTTCAATCACATTACCATCTCAACCACTTTACTATACTGGATATACTAAAAGCAGAAAATCAGCCAATAGAGTGGACAAAATAACATTAACATACTACTGTATATTATGCAATCTTGTACACAAACCGCACAAACAAACCACCATGGAGGTGTTTCAACACCTTTTTTTAATTTAACATTGTAATTGCATTGTATTGTATTGCAGTTGGCCTCCATCAGACTGTAAGATGCTATTTTGTTCTCCACCCAGTAGCTGCTTGTTGTACTTGTTTGGTGTACATTTTCTTTTGAAATAAAGTAACCTGCCCGAGGGGAACATGTTGGTTACCTGGTTTGGGTTTGGAGAAGCATCCTCCCATGGTGGGCCCAGGATTGAGGGACACCCAGGGAGAGGGAGGGAAGGGGGAGAGCGAGGGGAGGTGCGGTCAGATTCTCGGGATGGGCTGCTTTGTTGGGCGGTAACGATAACACAGAGCTGTGTATATGAGAACCTGCAGGTCCTGGCTGGCCATCGCACACGTCAGCTCCTCCACATAATCTGCATGGGCAGAGGGAAAGACATCGTCAACAACACTCACTCACTCACACCAGACTGATCTGACAAGCTGTTGAAATAACAAGCTTTTCTGCGGAATTGTTTTATCTCGACTGCTTTCAGTTTCAAATTTTAGCTTTTCATTTACAATTCTGTCTTTCAGAGTGACAAAACATTTGGCCAAATTTGTCTCCATACTTTTTCATGCTCCTATCTTTGGCTTCTAATCAGTCATAGTAAATGATTGTGTTTCTGTCACCACAAAAAGGCTCTGAAGTGTTAAAAAAAAAATCAGGATTAGACTGCCAGATTGTGTGTGTGTGTGTGTGTATGTGTGTGTGTGTGTGTGTGTGTGTGTGTGTGTGTGTGTGTGTGTGTGTCTATATAACGTGTGTGTGTGTGTGTGTGTCTATATAACATGTTAGTGCTTGTAAAAATAAAGCAATTGCGTTAATTAGGAACATTTCCATACACATTGTTACCTTTGTTCATGCATATTGCATGGGGAACCGTTAAATATTAACAGCACTCCGACACCTATTAACTTTCTCGTCACACTGCGCTATAAAGGGAGGCAGGGGCCCCTTGAGTTTCAAAATCCCCTTGTTTTGTTGCCACGTTGCCCTCACATTTCTGCCAGCTCTGGTATTTCAGCCACACATACAGTAGTTAGTTAATCACAGAGCGCTGGCTGCTATGAATCTGGGTGGACCCGGGATGGCAGGTGTTTCGCTCAACATGGTGCAATCCATCACCAAATTATCCTTTTGAGGTACAACCAAAAGGACTGCTTGATATTCTGAGCACATCTTAATGTCCTTGAACATCAGAAAAAAAAGTGTGCAGTGTTGAATGGAGCACTGCTTAGAACAAATGAGAAATGGAAAAATCTCGGACTGGCCTCAACTCTGCAGCTGAGATTGAGTTGTTACATGTATTTGTTTGCAGTGGGTGAAATTAATACACATGTAATGCATTGTACATTAATGCAAGTACTGTGCTTTAGGTACTTGCAATGTTTTTAAAGGAAGATATCACAACTTTTACCTACATTTATTTGACAGCTATAGTTACTACTGACTTGCAGATTAAGATTTTAAGTAAAATAAAATAAATACCACACGTTGTCAAAAATTAAATCAGTGATTCCAAACCTTTTTGGCCTTGGGGGGCCGTTGTGATATGTTTTTTCTTTTTCCTCCTCCTCTCATTAATCATGGATGATGAAGACACTGGAAACTACCTGACTGTATCTAAAGTAGTTAAAACTAGCTCCACCTCAACAGTAAAACTGATGCATCAGTATCAACAATGTAATATGGTCACATTATAATAATATGTGAGTCACATGGGCACATTTCAACAAATACTTTTGCTTTTGATGCTTTCAGTATATTTTGTTGCTAAAAGTAGTGTTTTTCCATTGCTTTGTTTGTACTTTTACATAAGCAAAGGTTCTTTTGGGTCTAACATCATGTCAGATGTTCCAAATTGAGCATCCTCCACAAGTGTCATTATGGTCTTTATTCGATATCCATCCAAATATCTGTGCCAAGCACTGACAGTTTCTGCATTCAGTCAACAGGCATGCTAACACAGCAGAGCCTTCGAAGTTTTGTGTTTCTCGAAATACAGAGAGCAACATATCAAATCACTTCCCGAAGAAAGCAGACTTCACTCTCACATGCTGCCACTTCAAATTTTGGTGGTCAAATTGGATCGCAAAGAGCTGGAGTTCCAGGCAAGCACCAACATATTTTGAGCAAAACTAAAGTAGGTTAAGCAGATTTGGTCCTCACAACATATGACGCAGATCTCGCTCTGTCGCTGTTGGGCCTGTCCCCAAGCAGTGCTAATAATCCTGCCTGCAAACAAGCTGTCAGTTTCACTCACTTCCCTACAAATGTAATACCTGTTACTGGAATGTTGTGAGGGAGAATTAGCAAAAGGCAGCTCCTGGTTGGAGGCAAGGAGGTTGATCAATAAACTGACTGTGGGTGGAAAAAGCAGGAATGTTGAGCACTAAAGTCACATCCATCATTCTCCAACAGTAAACAGTGAGTGATGTTATTGCTCTGAAAAAGGTGAACATGATCAAAAAGGGACATCATTCTTATATCTTAAGCTCTTCTCCCAGCTGAAGACCTCTGTAATGCAGAGATACAGCAAATGTCCCATAATCCTCCCAGACAAGGACAAACCTGATCCACCAATAAACACTTAACTTGCAGCAGCACCTGAATAAAAGAAGAGCTGCTGGTTCCAACAATGCCAATTTGGGGTCTCTGTTTTATTCAAACACTTGCTTGACAGGTCTCAGCCTGTAGTTAACGATTAGGGCTTGCTGATCCTCAGCTGATAAAGGGCAACAATCTACCTGCACTCTCAACATACGACCACACCTCTGTCCCTCACTCACAGTTTGCATGTTTTCCTGGTTTGTGAAATGCAAAGATAAGCCCGAGGAATCATTATTGATTGCGTAAAAACCAACCGTTGAGCACAAGTGCTCTCTCAGCAGGCTCTTAGTGGTTATCTCTTGTGTTTACCGTCAGCTTAAATGCGCATTCAATGTAAGGGACAAGTGGGTGAAATTGTTTGGGTCTTTCAAATACAATAAAGGTCTGCATTTCTTATTTGATTGTTCACAACGGAAGGAGACAAAAGTCCATGTTTGAGGTTAGATTTGTACACCTTGGTCCATTGAGTCACAAAAATGTCCCTCCAAAATACCAAGAAGCTTTTGATAAATTTCTATTTACTCCATCGCCTACGTGTCTTAACTATAAAAGAATAAAGACTGGATTACAGTTAACCACAATCCCCATTAAGACGCTCTAGTACGTGACACAATCATTCATTGTGAGCAAGTTCATTCACACCATTCTAGAGCCAAGTTTCTACAAATGTTTGTATTGTTTCCTTGTAGATAAATTGGTCGTGATTATTGGCATGTTACAGGCAAGATCAGGAGAGCTGTCATCAGCTTCATAAGGTCTCAAACAGTATCTAAAGTGTGTAAAAAAACTGAAAAGGATGGAATATAATGTTTGAACAGGCTGCAGAGGTCATTCATATTTTAATGGAATTCAAAAACCAACCTTTAGTATAATAGGTATACACCACGTGGCTCTAAAAACTACGGATCATATCTTAATTTGGCATTGTTTACTATGACACTCGAAGGAGTTCACAGGGAAGAGTAATTTTTTCATTACTTTATCCAAAAGCTGTCCCAAACTTTAAATTCTGTATAGTATATTCTTCTGTAAAGCTAAAGCTGGTCAACAATGGCACCACCACGTCTATCAGGTCATTTTGCTGCTGCTTTGAGCGATAACCTCTCCATGATGTCATGGAAAACTAGAATTGTGGTGTACAGAGGAGTGTACACCCCCACAGAGGAGCTGTGCTTCCATATAACAATTCTGCAATTGACCGGTTTCTCAGCATGCGCACACAAACAAATACACGCACACACACACACGCACACACACACACACAAGTCATTAAAAACCAATAGATTGTGAAATTTACTGTGTGACATTTCATTCTCTCCTAAATTCCTAAAGAGTTACTGATGTGAGAACTATTTAAACGTAATCAGCCCTGACGATGCTCATATTTTACATGTGTGTAACAGAACTGATCCATACAAATTAAATTAGGTATTGTGATTTCAGTTGTAGATCTAGTCTACATGGTCCTTAGTCTCCAGGGAAGATCTGGTATCTGACAGAGCAAACAACTTCCATACAAGTAGCCTACTTTATGTCCCATAGTGCACAAATGCAGACAAAGTAAGTGTGACTATACACAGAGCATCACATAAACACATCATATTGGGAACTAATAAAACAGAGCTATATTTCCCTGACTGTACAGTGAATAAATAAAGCTTACCAGTGTGTATGGAGCAGGTGCACTGAAATCCTGTCAAACTCCCTGGTGCTCAGCTTCCCCTGGGGGAGCACGGTAGCATATTAGCACACGAGTGTCCCAGCAGTCCTGTCCCTCTCCGGGATTGGCTCTGTCCACTGGAGTATTCCCGGTATGGGCGTCCCTCCGTATCGTCCTCTTCTGCCTCTTGATGCAGCAGAGTCTCGAAGTGAGAGTGTAAGTGTGCTCTGCCCCCTCGCAGAGAGCCCCCCTCAAGCAGCAGACTGAGCAGACCGGTCGTGGGAGTTGCTTTCTTTTCCCTGGCCAAGCCTGCAAATGCAGCACGGAGGACCTTTGCCAGTTTCTCAGCTGTATGCGGTATTGATGGAGTTGCTGAGGGGATGCTAACACAGCATGAAATCTCACCGTTCCCTGCTCTCGCCCTCCTCACCCATCCCCTCCTCTCTCTCTCTCTCTCTCTCTCTCTCTCTCTCTCTCTCTCTCTCTCTCTCTCTCTGCTTGCCTTTCAGCCTCGCCTTTAGAAGTCAAAGACCTGACTTGCCAGTTAAGCCTGATCAAAGACTCGCTGCCCCCCTACTGCACTGCCTGGTCCGTCTGCCCACTTATCACACTGCCTGCTTGCTGTGCATGCATTGTGCTGAATGCTGCAGGAGTATGAGCTATTGTTCAAAACTTACCAGAGTGACATTTATTGTATTTGTACTGCCCACCAGGAAACATAAACACTACTCCTCAGACTACTGCAAACTATAAAACACTGTAACAGCTCATACAGAATGTGTGTGTGCTGCACTTCTTTCAGTGTGTGCAGCAGTGGGAGACTCAAAGAGTTAAAGTGCAGTTGGTGCAGTAAATCCCAGTTTCAGTCAGGGGGTAGAGTGGAGCAGGATTAAAAAGGTATAGTGAGTCTTATAGAAATGAGCTCCCAAGATATTTCCATTCCTTATGCTCTCACCGTGGGAGGAACTGTGCCTCCCCTTTAAATAACTGTGGGGACAAGGTCATTCACCCGATAATCTCAGATTCATTTCTATGGAAATGATGGCAGTATTGACACGGGACGATGGTTCAGATGCAGCATTAACGCCCTTATGTTGCTTCCCAAATTAATTCAGATTGATCAGATGAGATTTCTACTGGTCACATGGAGTGATTGTATTTCTACAGTGTGCTGACAGCTGACACGTGCACATGTGCTCCATTGTCAGTATGTTTGTGTTGCTCTCTGCGTGTGTTCAAGCACATGTAAAAACAATGGAGTGAAGCCAGGGCGGGCGGTGTGCACATGTACAACAAGATGACTGATCACTGATATATCACTCAGTTTAATTGAATTACAGGGGGACTCTCTCATGCAGGGGCCGGAGAGAACTGCAGCATCCAAAAATCCAGATTAAGAGAGGCGAGAGAGGTGAAATGAATCATTAATAGGCTAAAATATGAAATTACGGCCTGCCAAAACATTAATGCCAGCTGGTATAAAGAGTAGATTCAACCTGACTGTTAATTAGATCTAAACAGAGAGTCAGATAAGCAAGTGTTGCATGTTAAACACAAACTAGATATAACTTCATATGATACAAACTGATCTACAAACTGATCATCATATGATGTCCAAAAACTGACAAAACATGTCCAGATCACTTCTCATCATAACAATGTAAAACAATGGAACAAAGCCAAATAGTGTATTAAGGACTAAGAGGAGCTAGTGGTGCCAAGTCCTCTTTCTCCAAAACGAAATTTAACACAACTTTAACCAGCTGCAGCACTGGAATGCAACTCCTGTTAAACTATTCACTCCTAGCCCGATAGTGGGCTCAGAGACCCTGTGCACCACAAATGCTGGACATTTTTATGCATGTTCAGTTGATCACGGTTTTTATTAGTAAAATACTGACTCATGCATGGGGCTAGAGAGAAGTCATTTAGTTAGTGCACACACTTACATACATACTGTATGTAACTAAATAGAGTTTATAGCCAAGTGTGAAGTGTGTCTCATCTGAAGCCTGTTTCTTTTAGTATTACTGATGTACCATCAGCTTTTTAAAACATCAGAAAACAATAGTAACCTAGATTTTGTTTAGTGTCAGCACTCCTTGAATTAAAAGACTCATAGTCAATCAGGAGTCAGGAATCAATGGCCTAATAATCTACTGTGATTTAACTGGTCTACAATACATTGACATTACACCTCAGTAAATGTAAAAGCCAATTCTTCCTTAGTTTTAACTAAAAATCAAAGAGGTTATTTTTGAAATATTATTATTCATTGAGAAATGAATAAAGAGAAATTGTATGTGCAATAGGTGTCTACCTATACTCTTTCTCCAGACTCTGTACACTTAAAAGGAATAAGAACTACTCCAATTATTATTATGTCACATTACTTTAATAGTTGGTGAAAACGTAATGTGGACAATCTCATAATTAACCAGAACCAGAGACGATGGAAATTTGACAATTTGACTTAGAAATGAACAAATAGAACACATGTAGCTGTCATGTTATATCAGTCAGAAGTGTTATTCTTGGGCTACTGAAGTCATTTCATTATGTCATCACTCCACAAGCCTCCATGTTAAGTATATGAATGTGCAGATGACACATCTACCAATAAAAAATCTATAAAACCTCTGTCTTCAGGTAGTGCTCCGTCCTGTGCTTCGCCTGCGGGCTGTTTGGCACACTTGCTGGCCTTTGGTCGTAGTCCCCCATGCACACAGCGACAAAGAACAGAGTCCCTCCGATGACCAGAGCCAAACCTCCAAACCATCCAGAGAACATCGCCTCTCCGTACTCCCAGCGAGGCATCACATCAGGGAAACCCTCATCCCAGAAGTCCACCACAGTTGTGTAGGCCAGAAGAGAGACGGGAGCCAAAGTGGTGAGCCCCGACACCCAGGACAGCACCCCGCCGAGGATGAGGAGCCTTCTCTTCCGGCCAGGCTGCCCCACACACATCCCAACCCCCTCCAGACCTGGGAAGGCAGCCAGCAGAGCTGAACCTCCAGTGCATACAGACACTAACATGAGCACTCTGGAGATCTGCAGGTCCATTGGCAGCCCCATGATGGACTCATAGGCCTTACACTGAACTCCTACCTCCTCTGTGTACAGGCAAGTGTGCCAGAGTCCAGAGAACCAGTTCTCCACTTCGTTCAGGTCAGAGTTCATCGTCTTCCACAGTGGAAGAAAGGTGGTGATCAGAGAAGTGACCAAACCTCCAAACGTCACAAAGAGTGCAGTCCTTTGCATCACTATAGCTGTTAGAAAAACCATCTTCTGCCCTCTGTGCTGTGATTACTGTTCAAGTGTGCAGGACTATGTCACAGGTTGGGAGATCCAGAGTGGCTCTGTGGCCCGTACTACCTGCTCAGGTAGCAGGACCAACCGGGCCAGCCCACTTATTCTGCTCCCTTAATAAAATGCAGCTGATAAGTGAGAGATAATCCAGGACCGTGGCCTGACAACAGACATACTGTTATGTTTCAGTGTTCAATATCATCACAGTGAACAATGAACTCTGTTTTTAGATGAAACCAAATATGTCCAGCGGGATTCTGGGCAAGTGAACTTAATGAAACATGAGCAAGCTGGGCACGGGAGGTACACACAAAAAAGAAGACTTAAAAGTTACTCCAGGCATAACTATACTAGCCTGTTTCTTTGTAAATATTTTCTTTTACGGTTGTAATTATTTCAGATGAGTTGTTTAACTGATGTCACTGACGAGACTTGGTCATTATTTTAGTTAAGAAATTTACACTCTAAGGAAATCAAAAGAAGGAGCTTTCGACTTGCCATGTGTCTCAAGTATCTGGACTATGAATAGCACTTTGTGCTCACTGCAGCGGTACTTACAACAGAGTCCAAAAGAGTCCAACACACTGTGAATTCCACTGAGGGTCTTTACAGAACTTGCAGAACAAATGGCAGCTAAGAGAAAACTCTATCTACTGCCTCAGCATTTAGGTCAACCTTTCTCTCAATCCCATGAGCACAATTTACTTTATAGCTTAAAAAATAAAATGGTAAAAAAGCCACAATTATTCACAAAATGCAACATTTTCTACCAATTTGGTTTTTATTTTTATTTGCAAGTCAAACTAAATGTAGTTGTAATGTTGAGGGTTGGTATGACTGTCTAGACTACTGCAAAAGGACAAGTATTTTTAAAAGAAGTTGCAATTTGTTCAAACAAATTAACGTATTCAATTTTAATTTTGCTCACTTGAGTAAATCAAAATCTTTGCAAGGGCAAAACCCTGCAGAAGCCGAAGGAATTCAAAACCTCAAACCAAGGAGCATTGTGTGACCTTATCATGCATAGATCTGTGGAAACTGAAACCCCTGAAGGATGTGTCTAATTTAATGAAAGGTCAAGGACTAACCTTCAGCTTTTTCACAGAGTGTATAGGTTACAATGGCTTTGGGCGTAAGTCTTTGTTTGGATTTCAGATTTGTGCAAATATTCAATATAAAAACATTTGTGAATACACCACTGTGAGACTTTTGGAAGAAACTGTATCGGCTCTGATTTTTAAAATACATACCTGTAAGTTTCTTTCTTTGTGACATTCAGTTTGAATCTAAGCTATCATAAATAACACAGAGCACTGCTGACTGTGCGAGTACTGAGGGGGCCATGGCATTTAGATGAAACTGCCCATCAAGCCAGTGGGGCGAGCACTACTTAAGTTCAGCCAAAACAGATACAAAGTAAATCTGCTCTTTGCTTGGGTGAGTATAGGATTAATTGGAATATAGGAATATGTATGAAAAACTGACTTTTAAGTGTGTGTGCAGATACATTTAGAGATATGAAGTGCCTTCCAATTCTCAAGATGTGACATTAGACAACCAAGTCAGTTTTTTGTGGGATGCTGAGTTCAGAAAACATGTGATTCAACAATATATTCAGCTGCAGGCTCATTAGAATATTTGTGAACTTAAATTAACCGTCACATAACTACAGATACATAAATGAACTTTAACTCTGCATTTAGGAGAAACTTGGAGTTCAGTGACAGGTGCTAAAACAGAGGTATATTCCTACTGACAGGATGAGAAAAAATATTTATTTTGAGCATTAAAACACGTAAATATGTTCAAGTAGAAACCCCAAATACAAGTATGAAAATGAGCATATGTCCTCTTTAAAAAGCAGTGTAAAAATAAATTAGGGTCCAGTATGTTTGACGACTCAGTCTGATACCGACAACAGGGCCTGATGAGCGGTCAAAACACCATTTATTATAAATACTGGGCTTCTATTGGAAGCTCACTTGTGGCACATTTTACTATATATTGACTTCCAAAAGATGGTGGTGCAAAAACTTAAATTACATTATAAGGTAGTTTACTCATACCAGACAGCTAAAGAGGCATATTGGAAGCTCTAAGAAATATGACTTTTAAGTGTTTATGAAGTGAGTTCAACATCTGTATTTCACAAGAGTTCAGAGGTCAGGGGGCCACAGAGACTCAGTACAACAGGACTCATTTTCTATAAGATTTATTAAGGCTTTAAATACATGGAACCCATGTGGGTAAATATTTAATAACAGCATACTGATGTCACTAAATACACATTGCTATATCTTGTAGATAGATGGGGCTTGTCCGTTAGTATTGGTAAGAGGTGATTAGTATTACAAATATGTGTGCTAATGAAAATAACATTAAATGAAACAAATAGCTTGAAGACAGACATACATTCTAATTATTTTTCATATAATGATTATGATCCCTTACATTTTTTCCAGGCTTGAGTCAGAGCTGACAATAATTACAAGTGATCAATACAGATTTATAGATAAATAATCCATTTAATAGTATACTTTGATGAAGTTGCATTTAGATGACTTAGAATGTATCCGAGCAGAAAACAGCTGAGGGCAACACTTGAACCTCCATAGTGTCACAAGTGTCAATTATTACAGTCCACTGCATATCTATTTAAAAAATGCAGCAGCAATACTGAGCAGAATAAAACCTTGTAAATGTTTCCTCTGTTCTCAAAATAAATAAATCACAAACTGAACATAAAAAGGGATTTGCTTTTTGACAATTTAACAAATTATAACCGAGCTAGAATCTTCACTGATTTCACTCATTAAGATGCAGAGTAAGAACAATTTGATACAACATGGATAAAAGCCATCTACGGTATGTGGGTCTGGAGGTGCGAGGGCCAACATAAAGAAAAGTACTACGCGTTGGTGACGAGGGAATAACTAGAAGTAGGTTGAGTAGAGATGTATGGCTTCTGTGAGAGGAGAAAAGAGCCCGGCTCTCGGCGTCATCCTAAATGTCGGAGCCCATCTCAGCACACTGTTTGTCTGATATGTGTGTAGCTAGAGACTCAATGATGTCCAACAGCAGCAGCTGGCTGAGAGACCGCAGGTTGGGGAGCTTGGATACCTTTGGGAGGGGAGGAGAGCAAAAAATGAGGAAAAAAAACAAGCCATAAATTAAGACAAGACAATGAGTCAAACAGAGTCAAATGAGGAATAAGAAGCACTTGATTGCTCATGCACAAAAAAATGAAGATAAACAGAAAGAAGCAGAAACAGTAACAATAGAGCTAACACTGCAGTGAAGCAGGGTGAGAATTGAGTGCTTCGCTGTTTCTTTGAATAACAAACAATAATCAGAGTGGCACTATGACCCTCGTCGCAATGTGATGAGGTGCTTGTACAGCCGGCCGGCCTGTAAACAGTCTCCTCTCTACGTAGCAGATGGAGGGTGATCCACTAGAAGGCCAAAGGTGTCAGTGTCCCGCAAAGGAGACGAGCCTACAGGGTTAGCTCAGCTGCAGTGAGTGGGCAGCAAACCCCCAGGGCTCCGGATACAAGCCCACCCACCTTAATGAACTGGTGGACAATAATGTGCAGGCAGTGCTTCTTCATGTCCAGAGCCTGGGTCTTATCAGCTGCCTCCAGAATCTGAAGTATTGAGGAAAAAATGCGTGAGTAAATGTTTCACTCTGCGTAAGAAAATGTCTTCAAGTATGGGACAACACTGTAAAATTAGGTCACTGCTCCCCCCCTGTGGGTGAAAACACAAATACCTGCAAGACATTCTCCACAGTGACGTTCATCTCCAGATTCTGCTTGCAGTAAGCCTGCATCCTGTTGTTCGAAAACCCGTAGTAATACGGTGCAGCAAACAGATAGCTGTTTATCACAGGTTAAGGAAGTGGAAAAATGTTTCTCTCTCTGTGCTGCCTAACATTATGTGAATTAGACAGTGACGTACCTGCTCATTATATGCAATAGACATAGGAGACTGTAACACTGGACGTGAACACAGCAAAAGACAATTATGATGCTTTGAAATAAAAAAAATAAATAATAAAAAAAAAGTTATCTTTTGTTCCTTATATTGAATCTTATGCAAGAAGTGACCATAACGACTGAGAAAAAGTTCAATACACAAGTGCAGTTCCAATAATGACCACTAGATGCTGACAGTAGCATTTCTATGGATCCCAATGAAATCATTATTTTTAGAGATTGCAATGAGTGTATTTTTCTTGGCCAATACTTTATTTTTTTAATATGAACAGTCGATTTTAATTCTAAGATATATAATTGACAGCATAGATAAACATATTTGTAACATTCCCATCATGGAAAAATTAAATTCAAATTGTATACTCATAATAAAACATCTTCAAATCAAATAACTTACATTTTCTCCAAAACTGCGCTAAGTTAAGAGACATTCTCTCACGCTCCCTTAAACAAATCTCAAAATTGGCCAAAAAGGATCTTTGAATATTGGTTCTTAAAAAACAAATACGTTTGAACTATTCCCATATGTATTTTCGTGCATTATGTCCATGGCACCGTGTCCTAACTGGCCGCGAGTGACGCAGCACTCTGCATCGAGAAGTGCCGTTTTGAGCATTGACTTAATTTCCAGAAAATATCACAAATGTGTGTTTTCTGTTTTAAAAGTACAAATGTAAGATGATAGCAAGTAAAACTCACCCATCTTTTAAGTAGTTACGTCGTTATATCTATTTCAAAGTTTATACCAAACCATAAATTGTTTTTTAATCTTAAGCCTAAACCAATACCTCTGGTTTGGCTGCCACTCACAGGTAGTGCCGGCACAAAACTCCCCAACTTCTCTGTAGAAATAAAATTCATTACATATTTGCCACAATGAGTTTCAAGTCTCCACAGAAGATAAGACATCAAAGCTATTAGAGAAGTATGTTTTGGGTGAGTTTGCCTTGATTGAGCGGTCTCTCAGCTCATCACACTCAGCCATTGTGGTCACAACTTTCTTATCCCACCTCGACTCCACCACAGTTCCCTTTTCAAAAGGATGTGGATTCTTTCATCATTTCTTTTCATTATATTGTTTTGTATTATAATGTTCATAAAGATGATTTTCAGGCTCTGCCTGGGAAATACTTCCTCTGGTGAATGAATATAAAGCAGTCTGACTCGGAGAAGGATACAGGGAGTCTTCTGGAGGCATGTTGACGTCGCCATAGTAGATATAACGCAGCATGGACTCAAAGGCCTGCTTACTGGGAACCATCTCACCAATGGAGATATTAACCTGACCGTCCACAGGCATGAAGGAGCGGAACATCGCCTCAAAGTAACTAAGTACAAATATAAATGTTAAAAAGTGTCAATCACTCAGATGAAATGCACCACGAAGTGAGAAAATATTAGGCCTGGCCCCTAAAATCTTTGTACAGTATGCAAAATGCATTTCTGGCTGGTCACTGGTATGTGTGTATTAAACAGACCATGGAGCCCGTGTTGTCCCTACCTGGATCGGGCTGCCAGTATGGCTTTATGAGCAGGTCGTGGGTGTCCGTCTAACAGCAGGACGATGTCGCAGAACTCCAGGCCGCCTCCCTCCAGGTAAGCCTTCATGTCCTGGACCAGTGAGGTCCCGATGTCCACGGGCTGGTCCGAGTACAGCCTGAGAGGAGGCTGCTGCTTTCGTCGCACAATCTCCACAATCAGCGGGGTGGACAGATGTTCAAACTCCTTCGTCATGATCACCTGGTTGAAGTGCGACTCCTTCACCACAAAATTAAGGCAATGTTCCTAAAGGAAGAAATACACTGTTAGCATGAATGTAAGAACAGATTGTTCTACTGACCTCTCTTGATTGACACTTATTGTGCTGAAGACAGTCTGAACTTCAACCACTGGAGGGCAGTAAAAACTACATTAGCAGAAAGCGTCAACTTAGTTGTTAACAGTTATCCAGACGTACCTTGAGTTGGTCCAGTTGCAGCTTGTTGGCATTTTCACAAACACTGAGGACGTTCTGTAGGTCGACAGATGCCTCAATGTACTGCACACACAGCTGCTCGAGGCGGGAAAGCTGAAAACTAAGGGCCAGTTTGTATACATCCATAATTAGAAGAACATCCTGCACATGACCTATGGAGGCGAGCAAAGAAAGAAAGAAGATGAGCAGTTTTTCTTGTCAATCTTGGGGATTACTGCAGTTACAATCTAAAGACTGATCAGAGCCACCATGAAGAGAGAGGTACCTCTGCGTGGGTACTGGATCTTGTCCGTGTAAAGGAACTGCATTAAGACCTCAAAAGGCTGGGCCTCCGCTTCTCTGATGGATACCTCCAGCATCGGCCTGATGCCTGCTGGGATATCCCTCGGGCTTCCAGCTGCCCCTTCGTCACTTTCCTCGCTGCTGTCCTGTTTAGCCTTCTGCACACAAAGACAGCAGATTATGCAACACTTTAATATCTAACAATCTGTTTAACATTACAGCTGAGGTTCCTCTATAGCAGTGACTAATATTTTCTATCAAATGTTAATGTTTATTAATATCTTCTGGCAACACCGATAGTCTTGCCTTGTCACAGAGGAAATGAAGTGTGCTCTGACCTGTCGCTGCCTATCCCAGGCCTGCAGGATTTTCTTCCGCAGCCACTGACATCTTGCAGTCACTATGGCAATATGCCCCAAGACTCTCTCCTCCCTCTGTAAACACCAGAAAAAGGAGTCAAACAAGCTTAGAAATCATCTTAGTTGGGTAATGTAAATGTCACCTTGTAATTTTAACTAGCAATTCAGAGGCTTAGCCTCCAAGTGTCACAAACCCACCTCGCCCAGAATAAACTCCACGTCACAGAACTGACGATTCTCCCACAGTTTGCCATAGTCCTCATGGAGAGTGCACTGTGGGTAGCAGGAAAACTGCAAGTGGAAAAATATATACATTTTCAAGAGCTATATAACTTTTAGAATTAATCTCCAAACAAGCTTGACAATTTGCTTTAGACAGGAAAGACTTTCGACCACAGTGTCCAAATTATGCAATAATATTTAGAGCATGTGCTGGTATATTTCAACAAGGAATTTGTTTGAAACTAACCTGAAATCTGTACATCTCCCCACTGCGCACATTGTTGTCCACAGTTCCTCCAAAGATGTACATGGCATCTTGAATCACAGCAGCAGCATGGAAGAGTCTCCCACTGGGCATCTGAGGGGGCAAGGAAGGTGAAAGTAATAATTAAGCTTGTCACATATTTGAGATATCATTCAAACACTTCTATCATCTAATGACACAGCCCTTCGTAAAGCCATTTGATTCATACCTCACTGTCCATGCTGGGATGGATCACCTCCCAGCTCTGAGAGTCCACATCGTAGCAGTGCAGTTCGTTGGGCAGAGTGTTGTCAGCCGCACCTCCAAATACATACAGGTGACGGTCAAAGGCAACCATTGTGTGGCCGTAACGTCTCTGGGGAGGTGGAGGGGAGCCCCGCAGTAAGTGTTCGGTCGGGATGCGTGTCCACCTGAGAAGAAGGAGTAAAGATTAGTCCCATGTAACACTGGCAACTACAGGACGAGTGACTGAGGTAAGTCATAAGCTCAAGATAATGGTGTACTCACATGTGGCCCTTGAACTCAAACTGGAAGAGGTTGTTGGTGATTTTGGCTCCACTCTGACCAGAAAACACAAACATCTTGTCCCTGCATACGGCTACAGGGAAGTTGCAGCAGGATGGAGGAATCTCACCACTCTGATCGATCTGATGGACACAAAGGCAGAAACGGGGACGTTAACACATACAGCACAGTGTTGGTGAGCGTTGTACTCTCAATGTGTTTCTGGTTATAGTTATTTAAATGTATTGTACTGGCCTCTTCCCAACACGCATGTTCTCGATCTTGCAGATTAATGGTCCACATGTCATTCAGCCTGCACATTGGGGAAATATCTGTCAATATTATATGGAAAACAAATCGTGTCAAAAGCAAATAAAAAGTTAAACATACCTGGCATTCCCATCATAGCCAGCAAAAATCCACAGTTTATCACTATAGACCGTGGCCCCATGTGCAGACCGAGCCACTGGCAAGCTGGAACAGAGACAAAGGATAGGAGGTAAGTTTTAGTTTTTTACAGATACAAAGCAAAAATACACAAAGTTGTGAAAAGGAACAGGTTGATTTTAACTGATCTCCAAATAGATTGTATGCCCCCATCATGCATCCCAAAATAACTGTTTCTCCATGTGAAGAAGAAAACATTATTCCCTGCAAGAAAATTATATAAAAATCTATCCTAGAACACACATCTTTAAAACCACTTTACCTCCCCTCCACTTTCCATTCAGTCCACTGCCCTGTAGCAAACTTGTACTCAAAAAGGTCATTTTTGTTTTTCAGGTTTGAGTTTGAGTAGATGTCTCCAGTGTAGCCGCCTGAAAAATACCAAGTCCACCATAATAGCATCAATATCACCTTTTAAATGTGTAGCATGAATGACATGTGATTATGAGGAACATAAGCTTGTAAAAAGTTACCAAAAACAAACATGCTGCTGCCATAGACCACAGCTGAGTGATGATATCTGGGAGCAGGTGGAGTTCCAGTGGTGAAGGCTCTGTAGTAAATATCACACAAAGGCAATGAATCACATTTCACAGTCTGGAACTCATTTATTTGCTTAATTAATGTGGAATCGTGCCTCACTGCAAACTTACCGACACCACGAGCAGTCCTTCACATCAAAACGGAGCAAGTCGTTCAACATGTTCTTTCTATTAGGTGACAGAACATGTAAAATGCATTTCATGTGTTGGACAATAAGAATGAAACAGAAAAAGCCAATCGATGCCCAGTACTACTCACCCATTGTCTCCCCCAAATACGTAAATGGCATCTCTGTATGCCACAACAGTGTGCTTACTGCGCCTAATCAGAGCAAATGAAGTTGGGGATGAATAAAAGGCTGTACGTATGCAGATTAAGCCGGTGGAAGTCAGTTAAACTGCACCTACTCATCTGTCAACATGTTACCTTGCACCAACAAACTCATCACACGGAGGGAGTCTTCTCCAGCGATGAACGGGCTCAAATGGGCCAAAGTTTAGCGTCAAATATTCCACGCTGTCGGAGCAACTGTGGTCAAAATCAACACTCGGGGCCACTTTGGTTGATTTTAAGGACATTGTTGCTAACTCATCCAGCTGAATCACTTCTCAGGGCCCCTCGTCTGCAGACACGTCCACGGTCAACGCCATCGTTAAAAGTCAGTTAACGTTAGCTGTGTGGCACTGGTATTTAGGTAAAACTGAAGTCCGCTTTATTGACGTTAGATGATTATGATCTTCTCGGCAAAGTGTTAGCTACTCGCGATGCTAAAAACTAAAATTAGCAGCATAGCTTACCCTGGCTAGCTAGCCATCTAGATAAGTGCTAAACTGCAAAACAAGCAACAGCTAACAGTTATAGCAAATTAACCGTCAACGGATAGCTACCAACGTTACACACAAATATATTGTCCGGTTCAATACTTCAGCTAAGTTAGTATGCATACGAAGTGAATGAGTCCGCAACAAGGCAGCAGCCACACAAGCTAACGTTTCACTAGCAAAACAAGAGTGCTGTCAAGAAATCGGCCAACCACGCCCCCGAGCGCGAGACTAGTGAGTACTTCACTTCCTGTAAAAAAAAAAAAAAAAATCAAAACCAAAACAAACAGTGACATTTTGCACAACCTGGCAATACAAATGCCATTCTTAATAATTGCTCTGTAAAGCATTGGTAAATTATTTATGAACCATTTATAAAGGAATTATTATTACTAATAAACCATTTATAAAGGGTGTTTTATTAAATGTTGATGCATTCATGCTACTAAATGTACTATTCTATCTTTAGATATTTGAACTATTTATTCTGGCCTATCTTCGTAGTTGATTTGATCTGGGACATAGTTAAAGCATGTCAGCACATATATCTCACATTATTTGTGTGTGTGTGTGTGTGTGTGTGTGTGTGTGTGTGTGTGTGTGTGTGTGTGTGTGTGTGTGTGTACATGTTTAATGTAAATCTAGATGTATATGAGAGATATCATATGATGTATTATATCAACATCAGTAGAATCAGTTTCAAATTAAAAATAAAATATATTGAGCCACTCAAAATGTCTGCATGTCCCTGATTAAAAATGTTTTGCAGGTGAAGAGGATTGCTAACTTTCTGATTAAGTGCATCAATTCCAAAGCCCTGTTGCTGTACATGCTGGCTCACTGGCTTGACTCCATAGGAAATAAAATTAACTTAGCCATCGTTAACATTATTCCACCTGTGTTCTTCCTGCTTCAGTATGATCAAGTAAAAATGTCTGCTGCAAAAAATGTCCAATACACTAAACAAAACTGCAGTGAAGATGCACAGATATTTGTATGAGGAACCATTTATAAAACATTTTCATAGAAGAAATGTGATAAGTCACAGCAGGAAAAGCACAGGTGTAAATAATCAAATTAATCATGAAAATAAATAATGACTGCTACACTGTAACAGCTTACTGGGTAACTTGAATAGAACAGAGGCTTCATTAATGTTATAAGTAACACTAGTATCATGAAAAGTCTAAATGTCGGCTGTGAAAAAGACATATTCTTTAGATCACTTTATCTGCACACACCTTCTTGGTACTTGAATGAATGAATGCCTTGGCTCAAGCAGGCTACATAATGCGATATGTAGCCTTTTTAGAGATGTTGCTCAATGAACAGGACGACCTGTCTGTCAAGTGTACAGGTTCAAACTTGAAGGTTAGTATAATTATGTTTTGGTTTGTCATAGTGTTAGACCAATTAATAATATGATACAATAATTTAATATATCCTTGTATTCAAACAGTGTTAAATTGTTGTGGTTATACAGTTTTAGATAAGAAATGCTGACTCCTCCTTGGGCTCTTTCAGTAATCCAACAGTAATTAATTAATGCGTCAGCAGGGGACCTGCTGATTCATTCATTTGTATTTGCCGCTGTATTTTCTGCTTCCCAAACTTATTACAACAGGACAATCCTCTTCCATTTGTTCCTTCCTAATGGCCCCTGCCAACACTGATTTACTTACTCAATAATATATATTTTTTAATATTGGTCCATAATTTAAATATGAGATGGTTGAAATGCCATATACATTTATTTTATAATAAACCAATAACAATATTGCTACTTAACATATATAGAGTAATATAAGGATGAAACAGTCACCGATTGAGAGGAAGCTGTTTATGAATCAGAATCATCAACATATATGCAATATTACATGTCATTTTCACTTTATTTTGAGGATAAAAAGATTGGAGAAATGTATGGAGGACAAAATCAGTAAATTACAGATAAATTAATCTATAACTGAACCCATTATTAAATACACAATAGGATAAACAAAAAAATAAACAGAATATGTATATATGGATACTTATTAAAATGTAAATGAGTAATACAGTGCATTAACAGGAAAAACATATATATCTTTCTCAATTTTATTCCCTTCTGTACGCTATGGCCACAAGGCTGTGTAAACACATGTAGGTGATGTTTAACACTGTTAGTCATAGTCATAGTGCCTTCAAGACATGATTTACCTTGCTTGGCTGACAATGACTTTCTTTTGGCTCACTATGCAACAAAGTCTCACCACATCATCAATGTACCTGCCAAACACCTGGCAAGACGAATGCTATCAGGAGGGTTTACGAGGTGATATCAGGACAATTGACTACCACTGCAAAGAAGTGAAAATGTTATATCATATAGCACAAAACTCAATGCAAAATGTATGATATGTTGTAAGAACTAATGACATATTATTGCTCAGACCTTTTCTCATGACAGACCTTTCGACATGTCACTACAGAAAAAGCACAGGTGTACAGTTATAGTAACAATAACGATGGCTACATTTGATTTACATGTAGCAGCTGTGTGAACAGAGCGATCGTTAGCGGTATTAGTTGCACCTGCGCTTGCTTTCGCTGTTATGACAAGTAAAAACGGCTGCCATTAGAAAGGTCATGTATTTGCTCCCCTATTATTTAAATGATGGCTGATTTTGTCCTCCATAGAAGTAAAGTGGAATATAGTTTTACATTCAAATTTTCACATCTTTATTTTAGCCCTTAGGGGGCTTTCAGTCCCTTAAAACTTAAATGTTTGACAATGTTTAGCTTAAAGCAAGGTACCATTCTTTTCGTGTCTTCAAACAATCTTAGAAATTTGGCAGGGATGGCAGATTTGTTGTTTTTATTCCATTCAAATTCTCATATAATTAGTCCTCAACTCAATTGTTCACTCATCTGCTACATTAAAACAAGCTCAGAGTAAGAACGTGTCAAATATAGAGAACAATACTAAGCCTCATCTGTGTGTAGTAAACTGGTTCAGTATTTGTAGATTGTGAGGTCTACAGTATTTCATTTCTCAAGCCCCCATCAAAGACATTACAGCGCACAATCATATGAAATGCAAACAAGTCAATGTGGAGGCATTTTAACAAAATGGACAGGTCATAAGATAGAAATGTGACATAAATCTTTTAACCTTTCACTCTATCAGCCACGCAGTCAGATTCCTCTTCTTTTATTACAGTGTGTCAGAGTTGAATTGGCCCCTCTTGCTCACATGTCTCGTCACCAGTTAATGATATCTCGGACATGGCCCCACAGCTTGGTGATCCACAGGTTAACCCCAAGCTCTGTTAAGTACTGAAGCTCTGGCATCAACATCTTTCGGCACAACTTCCTATGTGCCTTGTCCACATTCTTCTTCAGGTTATAGCCCATGATGGACTTCTCTCCGATGGGCTGCCAGGGCTGCATGGCTGTCTCTTGGATGCTGCTGGCCTCTACAGCTCGACCCCCCTCAATGCAGATGGATGTCATCTCTGCGTTCCTTCTCCTGAGCTCTGCCACATCCTCGGCCATCCGCCTCCGTCCGTATGCATCAACTTTCTTCCAAAATGTCTGGTTGAAATGCTGGTACAGCTTCCAGTCAACAGCGTTCCACTCAAGAGCCCTGGCCCTCAGCTCAGGCGTGAGTTTAGACACAGTGGACCCTTTGCGGGCGTTGAGCTTGAAGAAGAGCAAATCGTCCATCTCCCAGCAGAGGGCATCCTTGAGGAGGATGAGTGATTCCTCAAAGTACTCCACCAACATGACCAGTTGAAAACGGTCAGTGATGAATCTGATTCCCTCTTCTACCCGCCGATCATCCAGCTCCAGAGTGTTGTCCTGTCCAAAGTCGAAGAACAGCAGATTCTTGAGGTAGAACGCGTTGAAGCCATCTGGATCAAAGTAGTAATGGGGGTCACGTAGAAACTCAGTCAGCTTGTCATCACCTGGTATCTTCCAGGTAAAAGGCGCCAGCCGGCCAAAGTAATGGAAGGATGACTCAAAAAGCTCTGAGGGGTCTCGCAGAATAGTGATGTAGGAAGTGTCCATAGGGAGCAACTTGGTCACCTCGGGTGCATTGAAGCGCAAGTGATTACAGATAATGTTGAAGCACATTCCAGGTCTGTAGTCTTTAACCTGGGAGCGCTGGAACAGGGATGGATAGAAGAAGTCATTTCTGCTGTCAGGGAAGGCAAATTTGAGTCGGTGCTTCTCCCCAAAGCGGAAAAGGATGTTGAGGAAAGTGCTACTGGCTGTTTTGTGGGTCTTCATGAACATGATATCCACTTTAGGAGTGCAGGTCTGGCCAGTGGTTTGTTGTGAGCTGTTTGTGATTGTTTTAGGGTGGAGCTGGGATGGACGGTGGGCACAGGAGTAAGGCACTGGAACCCTACAGAGAGGAAAACAATCAAATGATAAATGTGCTGATGAAATGTACTCCCACACAAAATAAAGAAAAGCAGCCAACCATCATTCCTTGAAAAACTGACTTGTTTCAGCTCTAAAATACAGAAATTGCTGATGAAATTTGACACACTGTATGTTTTATATTGTATTTTCTACAGATCGCATGTACACGTGTGTGCTGAGTCTTACTCAGGATGACTGAAGGGGATCTGCGGAGTGGAGAGGCAGTAAAGCAGGATTGTGCAGCTGGTCAGGAGGGTACCCAGAACCAGGCCTTTGCACATGGACCTCCACTGCCTCACTTGCTTGCCAGCCATGGTCCAGCAGAACAAAAGGATTACCTTAAAAACACAGAACTTCATCATCATCATCATCATCATCATCATCATCATCATCATCATCATCATCATCATCGGTGATCACTATGGAATTAATTTTTTACTGGACATTTTTTGATACTCTCAAAGTACAAGAAAACCTCAGTATTATGTCATCTCTGTTACTAAGAGGCAAGCTTTGAGGACACAATGTCCTCTTTGAATGATTTATTCACATGATGACTTGGAAATAAATGAAAGTATTAAGTGACACGTACAGATTACAATCTCTGTTCTCTGGTTTCTACTGGAGTAGACACAATAATATGAACGCGCATGAAATATAAATGCAATAGCATAAAATTGTAATATAACAGTGATGTGTTGATTCAACTATATGGTGATTTATTTTTTCTGATGTCATCAGGTGGACCATGATTAAAGGTTCTCACAGGGAGGTACATTATCAGGTACATTATCAGGGTGTTTGACACAGTTTCACATGCCACAGTTCTCTTGTCTGGCCATTTCATAAACATCTTTAACACAGGGTGAACTTAAAGTTGTATGGTGAACTAGAAAATGACATACTTGTGGCTTATAATGACCCAGTGTTTCTCAGCTGCCCCATTAAATAAATAATGTATTACTGTGGAAAGTGATATTGCATTCCCCCCCTGCTGACTGCCGTAAGACGAGCCTACCGTTGACCCAGCTAACAGGTAACAAAGTGACACTGACTACCTGGAATTTAAAGCATTATGTAAACTAATGATACAGATATAGCAGTGTTTAAAGAGGTGCACTGTTTTTAGCTTTTACTGCTGAGGTTATAGTTAGTAAATATCTATACATTGAATTTTAAAAAATTATTGAAAATGTGATTACAGCAGAAGCGTTTTTATATTTTTTCCTAAAAAAAATTTCAGCAGATCAATTGAGTTTTCTCCCCATTTTTCTTTTCAATTTCTATCAGCAAACATTAATTCTACACTCACTATGAGAGGACCCTGATTACTCTAAACTGCAATGAAAAATTTACTTTTGCCAGAGAGAAAGATATGCAGCTCAGTTTAGGTCATTTGGTCTTTGTTACCTCAATGTTGTTTAGGTTGGATGAATTATTATGTTGTATGGTACAACCAGTGGTGGAAGAAGTGTTCAGATCCTTAACTTTAATAAAAGTACCAGAACTAAAATGTTAAATTACAAAAAAGTCCTACCTTTAAAATCTGACTTAAGTAAAAGTACAGAAGTGTTATCAGCCAAATGTACGTAAAGTATAAAAAGTAAGAGTATTTGTTCTTCAGTAAATGACCCCCTGTGACTTACTGTATATATGGAGCTTCTTTTAAATACTTTATATACAGTTTGGTAGTTTAGCCCAGTAGTTCCCAACCTGGGGGTCTGGCCCCTCCACAGGATCACAAGATAAATCTGAGTGGACATTAGGAGAATAAAGAATTCAAACCAAATGCAAGTTTTCAGTTTTTCTTATCTGTCTGTGTTTGGAGCTGCCTACAATCTGATATGGTGTTTGGGGGAATGTCTCTCCCTTTCTTTTAGTGACAGTAACTGAAGTTACAATACCTTTGTCCATAATCATGTTTGTAAATCATACACCAGAGTTTTAATGAATCCACGAAGAATTGCAACGGTAGCCTTTTTACCTTTTGAGAAATCCAAAATGAATCCCAGCCTAGTCCAAAGTATTAAGTCCTTTATTTGGTGTCCGGTGTGTCATTTATTATTCATTTTTGGAGTCAGTCCAGCTTTGGGTTATGGCTTGAGGTAGACATCTTAAGCCTTCATGTTGACGAGAGTTACTATGTGCACGTTGGTCCTATGACCTGTAGAGTTACATTTTATGTTCAATCTTATCATCAGAGCATTACATAAACATTACTCTCCAAACACAGCTAAGAGCTATTTCTGCTCTTTGTCTGGACTCCATGAAGGGACTATTATGGAGGCATGTGAGAGCCCTTTCTCTCGGCCATCAGAAGCCACTCTGTTGTGATACATTTTAGGAGGAACAGTTCAGCCTGCAAATGTAGGGAATTTTAAGTGACATTATTGTCTCTCCTGCACTGTAAAACCTGATGAGTAAAGTCAACTCAAATAGTTTGAGGAAACCGATTGCCTTGAACCATTTAAGTTAAATAACTTAAATCCTTTTAGTGGAAAAAAATGCTTAAATGGAGTACTCCTAACTCAAGTATTTATTGTTAGGTATACTTAAGTAAATAAATGACTAGTACTAACTCCATTCTTTGTTTTGAACTTAAAACATATTCATTATTTAAACTTATTTGTAATGTTTGTATGAACTCATTAAAATTATGTAAGAGCAAATATATGATTTAAGTCCGACTAACTTAAATAGCTTGTGTTACAACAACTCAAAATGGTATAGCAGCTACTCAATTCATTTAAGGAAACTGATTGCCTTGAACCATTCAAGTTGCATTAACTCAATACAAATACTCAGATGCAATTAATTTATTTTAACCAATATGATTTGTTGACCACAACATTACACATTATGCCAAAATGAATCCACACAGCTGCCAACATAAAAAAAATAAATCACTGATCAAATACATTGTGCTCACAACAAACATGTTTTCAAAAATTATAAACTGAAAGGAGTCATGAAAAGTTTTTGTATATTCTCTTAACAAAATGTTGGGCTTGCTTAACAACTGGCCAGCTGAGTTTGAAATTGACAATGGATAAGAACCAAACACAACTGCTATCGCCAGTAGACCAACTATCAATAACCTATGGACTATTTTTAATAGACTTTTTGACAGAACACTAATATTCCCTTCTTCGGTACAGACATCTGAGCCGGTACTTCAGCCTCCAGAGCACTGCGGTCATCATTTACAGCTGGATTGACGGGATGCAAGAGTTGACAATGCCTATACAATAATAGGCTATAGGCTCCAATACTTCCTGAATCCCAGACACATATTTCCTCTGATACAGGATTGGACCTAATTAAACCAGGTGTGCTTGCTTGTTGTTGGCTGCTGAGATCAAGCACAGGTGGTTTAATTAGTTATGTCCCATCCTGTTCCAGAGGAAATGAAAGAGCTTCTGAGATTCAGGAAGTAGTTGAGCTGTGCATCAAGGGAATTTAGTCAATACAAGTCTTGATTTTTCTATGAACTGATCATTTCTATGAACTGATTTCTGCATATAAGACTTTGTTGGGCTGTAAACCATGACTGCTATAAGTCTTGGCGCAGGATGTCGCCTCTTTACTCAAGCTCATTTTTCAAGGCCTGCAACTTAGGTTTGAGCTGCTTTCTTCCATCATCTAGATTTAAGAGGACAACCTGGATGAACTCAAAGAAGCCACTCAGCTTCGTCGGATAGCTCATATTGAGAGCATAGATCAAGCCAAACAACACCACCAGTGCATCAGTCCAAGATCTGAGAGTCATTACAACCTGATCCTCCAGGATGACTGAGACATGGAGAGGTTGAAAGGGAATCCTTGCAGCCGTGTCCTCTTCAGCCACCACGGCCAACAGCAACCACTGCACCCTCCTGGAATGCTTCGAACTCCTCCTCCTGAAAGAGGGAGTACACATGAGGTCATGTACACATGAGTACACATGAGGTCCAGAACAGGCTGTTTTCTGTCCTGGCCCTACAGTGGTGGAATGAGCTCCCCACTGACGTCAGGACAGCGGAGTCGCTGCCCATCTTTCAGCGCAGGCTGAAAACCCACCTCTTCAGGAAGTGCTACCCTGAGCCTTCCACTTAGCACTTATTGTTTTCATACTAGCTTGTTGCACTTATTGTTTTCGTATTACTTATAGCACTAACTGTTTTTCTTGTTTCTGTACTGTACTTTGGCTCTGAGTTATGCTCTGCTTCATGCTCTTAGATGCTTGTTTGGAAAAGGAAATGTACTTATGACTTCTGGTGACTAGTAGTTCTTTTGATTACCAATGTTGATGCACTTATTGTAAGTCGCTTTGGATAAAAGCGTCTGCTAAATGACTGTAATGTAATGTGTGTTACAAACACGTCAACTATGATAGGCTAATAAATAAGATACAAACCTTTGATGGTACTCCTGGGAAACATGAAATTAGTGTGCTAACAAATATTCACAGGTGTAGAATAAAACAGTTTACAATGGTATGGTAGAGGGAAAACACTTGATTGCAGAGGTGGGACGAAGTCATCAAGTCTAAGTCTCAAGTCTTTCTATTCAAGTCAAGACAGGCAAGACTCAAGTCGTGTCCAAATTCTAAACTTGAGTATCAAGTACTTACAAGTCAAAAAACACTCTTCACCAAAATCTAATGTATTATTTGTGGTACACTTAAACGAAAAAGAAAGATTCTTCCAACATTTTTATTCATCTTTCGGTTTGGAAGAAGGTTGCAAGTCTTTCCTAATTTTGTCGAGTCTAAAGTCATCAACTTTGTATAAATCAGTGGCTCATCAGTGCAAACAAGAGATGATGAGCAATGAAGGCTGAGGGAGAATGAGAAGTTAACGTTACCTTGCAACTCTTGAAGATCACTGATGAGTCTTCTTTTAGGTACAGTGGCAGCCCAGCCAGGGCTGCTGTTCTAGTTGCACTGATGTCATTCTTGTCCTTTTACACAGAGAGAGGTTTTCAACTGAAATATTGAATATATGATTTGACCATTTTATTTCATTGATTTTATTTGATGCAACATTTAATTGTATTAAATTGACCATTTAATTTGATAGCTGTTTCATCAATTCAGTCATTATTATTGTAGTTACTTCCACCCTTCAGTAAACATATTAATAGCACCCTTACCTGCTCGTCATATGCCATCAGCAGATCTGCCATCTTTTCACCAAAAGCTCCAGTCTTCCATTCTTTGTAGAGTTTGAGCAGCTGTGGAGTGTTTTTATCCAGCGCAGTGAAGAAGGAATATTGAAGGCTTTGATTGGTGATCCTATGGAATTCGCCATAGAGCTGAACCAAACACAAAAGCATAAAGAGATATCCCATAATGAGCCTAAATCATGACAAATCCATATTTTGAATTTATAACATGGTCTGATTCATGTGATTTGTTTAAAAATGTTGGACAACAGTTACATTTTCTAAGCATATCTGTAAAGGGCAAGCAAGTTGCAAGTTTCCCAGAGTAAGATTTGAAGTAATTTATTTTTCACATAAATCACGAGCTGTGTTTCCCTGATGAAAAGATCCTGAGGACAATGTCACAATCCATTTTTAAATCAAATCAAGCAATAATCAATGTTAGTTGTGTGTGTGTGGGTGTAAGACATGTCACCTTTGTTTTTTGTGTAGTGCCCCAGTATGTTTTTACTCACTTGAGCTTCAGAGAAGAGGGCAGGCCATCTGTCTTTTAATTCTGCGATAGGAGGTGCTAACGTCACAATCTCTTCACGTCGGAGTGGAAAGGTGCACTGCATGTGCTGATGGACAAGAACCATGTCTCTGTCGGTTGGCATCTTCTTGAACTCCTCCAGCATCTCCATCCTTCTGGTCTCCAGGGTGTCCTTGTTCTCACCACGGGGATAGTTATGGAGGAACTGGACTTCCCCTCTTCTGGGTCGTTTAATGTTGGCCCGGGGTGATGCACCCTCCAGGTTGCTGCTGCTGCACTTTCCTGCATTCACCTTCTCAAACGCACAGTTGCCCTCTCTTAATGCAAACTCCACCTCGTATGAGAATGTCGGAACAACAAAAACTTCAGGCCATCTACAGAGGCGCTCAGGTGACTCTGTATTATCTGATAATAACACTGTGTCATCTGTGCTGGCTGAACTCAGATCCAATTAAATTATTTTTACTACCGTGACAGTTGCGATAGATGGCAGGTCCTCTATATTGACCAAATTGCATAAGGCATTGTCAAATTCAGGGTCTTGGAATTGCAGGCGAAAGTCATAGTTCAGGTCGAGATTTTTTTCCAGCTCCAATATGAGGGCATTCACAGTCTCAGGGCGAGAGTGCAAGTTAAGGTTTTCGGCATTGACTTCATCAAGAATGACCCTTAGATTGAGGACATCAGGCGTTGCCATTTGTACAACTGTGAATGGGAAGCCTGTAACAAACAAACAAAAAAGATACTGCAAAGGTTAGCATATGTTTCAGCAGCTACTCTGCCTGAACAGCAACATTAACATCTGGTTCCCCCATGTTATTTAATCATTGGAAAATAGTACTCACTTACTGTAATTGTATTGCTTTGTCCAGGTACTCTGTGCATGCAGATATGACAGGCTGTTGCTGACTGCTGGATGTGGAGCTCTTCGTTTACTCTGAAACTGGAATGAAATGTTTAGGTGTGAGGATTGGTTTGGCACTACAACGAACACATCGTAATCAGAGGCATTCTGATGTTCTCTGCATTTATGAGAGTTATATGTCGAGTGGACATTTGATTTAAACCTGCAGTCCCTAAATGGACATGGACCAGTTTGCTTCATTTTGATATGTCCCCTTAGATGAAGAAACATGTCCCTCTCAACAAATAGCTGCTTGAAATCACACAGAGGGCAATGAAATTGTCTTTCACACCATGTGTCACTGCCTGCTACCCTTCTCTCACTAACATTAGGCCTGTGCACTCTTGACATGTGTATCTTGAGTGAATTAAAACTGCTAAAAGCGCATATGCAGTTGTAATACAAACATGGTAAGGGAGAAACAGTAGAATACTGGCCATGTTGGAGTCTGTAATGTCTCAGTAAGCAGACTTTGATGGGACTAGAAAAAAACAACTTACATTTCCACATGACTTGGGTCCATGAGCTCAGCCACAACTGAAATGAAAATAATCCGTTCAATGTATTAAAGTTAGGCTTAAAAAAAAGAAAAAAAAACGTGGCTAACATAAGGCAGTGACGTTAGTTTGGTATAGTTGTGTATTAGCTGTATAAGCAACAAATATGTTGAATGCCTTAAATTAAATCAACCATTTGATATATATTAAAATCTCAATCCCATTGTCCTAACTGCACAAGTGGTGAATATTGCATGTGAATGAAACAGAGTGAATGATAGCACCACGTGGAGCCCAGCACGACCATGCTAACGTTAACAATGTTAAGCCTATTCGGTAACGTTAACTTAAGCTAACCGCAGATACTCCTTGCACTCTGGCAATGTAATTTGGATGGAAAATCATGTGCAGACGTCAACAACTCTAACAGGTGAAAATACAACTTGTTTTGCAGGCAAACTAAACGTTAAGGCTTTGAGAGAGAGCACGCTTTCGTTACAGCAATGCTAACGTTAGCTTTTCAAATATTTTGCTAGCAAGCTAATAAAAGAGAGAACAGCCTTACCTTACTTGGTTTATGGACAGCAAATGCGTTTAAACCACCGAAAATCTCCGCTGTGAGTTTCTCCCTTCTCTCTTCACTTTCTTAACTTCAGTCCCAGACAGACAGGTGTGTGGAAAATCCTCTCCTCCCCGCTGAGCTGGGTCAACGTGCCGTGTAACGTTACGCCTGGCTAGTTCAACTTCACACAAACAGCAGCATGCGTGTGCGCTGCGTTGATGTGAGCTACATTGCTTGTGCTAAAGTAAAATGAACCCGGTAACATAATTGATCTACCTAAAAAATGAACATAACAGGAGGGTTAAGACAGGTGTCTGAAACTTACGGGTGAAGGTATCTAAAAAAACGTTGATTTCGAATGTCTTTTAAGATAGCATGCAATATAATGTGTGACGTTGGTACACTGAAATAACGTTAGGCTATCTAACCTAGGCTAACGTGCTAATGTTAGAAAGTTGGCTGACTGACTCCTCGCAAATCACATCAACCATTATTGCTGGTTACACTAACGGTGTTATCGGATAGTACTGTGTCTATTTCTCGGTAACTTTTGAAAAATCTAAGCGAAAAAACGCCGGAAAATTTACATTTCCAGACTCCTGTCTTAACGACAGATCAAGGATCAAGACAGCTATCTAAGTTTTCGAACACAGCCACTGTCTATAAAATCAATTTACATCAAATGACTTAATACAACACATTAGAATTGATACACCTAACTTGAAAGTCTACCAGAAGTTGATCAAACTCCAACAGACTGAGTCATTATGGCTGCAGTTCACTTACGAGTTCATGTTAGTGTATCACTCAAGTAACTACAACTTTCTATGCCATTTAAGTTGGGTTAGCTTACTTCTTTTATTAAGATGAGCTGGTAGGTTTTACAGTGTGCTTTAAAGGATGTGACCTTCAGACCTGAGATCATATTGGACAAATAAATGGAAGTGTTATTTTTGATATAATTTTATCATTGTTTGCTTAAGATTTTCATATGACCTCAATGTGTGTCCTTGTACAATGTATAACTTCATCCATTATAATGAAATTATAGCCAGCCTATTAATCATTAGGACTTGATCTGAGCTTTCTGTGCACACCAAACTCTCAGATTTATTTATTGTTCTGGTCTAATAGGAACTACATCAGGAGTGATGTCATTTTACGGGTAAAGTTAGTATATGTGTAACTGTTTTCTTTGTCTGCATTGACATCGCTGACAGTGTTGGGAAGTATCACAAGGTTTCAACTATCTCGTTTTTCTAGATCATTATCAATATTACAAAACACAAAAGAAGTTTGAATAGAAAAGCGTAATTCAGAGATCAGACTGGAGTAGGATTTCTTACCCTCATACATAAGTCCAAAAAGAAACTAATGGAAGTGTTTCTTGTCCAACTGCATTGTCCTCTTCCTTTGCATGCAGTCCCAGATGACTAATTAAAGTTGCTCCCCCTCCTACAGCAGTTCTTATGTCTGATCTTGACTTACACATACTGTTTCAGACTCGGCACTGTCCCGCGCTCCCTTCATATCATATCATGCACAGTGCGACGGAGCTCACTCATCTGCTTGCTGCTCCTCTTCTTCCTGCATGAACACCTGCCGCCTCCCCCTCAACTATTAATTCCAAAAACTGATCTTGCTGAATAAAGCCCTACAGGGAGGCTCGTCGAAGCACCTGTGACGTCAGTGTCTCTGTCAGGGGGGCGTGTACTTGTCAGGGAGTATAAATAAGGAAGGGCGTGAGACGGGGAAAGGGAGAGAGGCTGTATAGTCCCCATTCTGTGAATACACACAGAGGGCTATTGATTGTTGACACTTGAGTCTGAGCTGCAAGCTGATAGGTGGGTGAGAATTGCATAAAAAGCACAAAGGCTCTAATTGTACCACTAGACCAAAACCACTGTCTGAAATGCTTATTAAGCAAGCGGTCTATACATTCTATATGAGGGATGTACACAGGTCAGTTATGACAGTTATTTGCACGACAGATTAGAATAAACAGACTCATATACAGCCTGGATTGTCTCATGACAATACTGCATGCGTTTTAAAATATAAAATTATTAATCCCATCTTTTTCTGTAATGTATGCGTTAAAAGCTATCAATAGTTTAACTCTGTGACCGGCAAGTTATGATAAAAGTCAGTTAAAGTGCCACTCTCAATGCAATCTACTGTGCAAGATAGCAGACATTTCAAGAGAGAATGAAATGAACATTCAAGCCCGAGTAACAAGTCCATCTGGCTCTGCTAGGCAGGAAGTAGCAATATGTGGTCATAACGTTTCATCCATTACAGCACGTGTGAGCTCTCTCCACGTTTTAGCCACGACTCTTGGAAGGCGCACTGGACTCGTGCCGATCATCCCACTCGCACAGACACGACACTGTTGCTTTTGTTAAACAGGGTGTGCCTTAGCCCGCAAGCACCCAGAGTGCCAGGCTGAGAACCGGACTGGGTGGGCATGCGTGGAATGTAGATCAGAGTGAGAGATGGTATGGAGTGTCACAAACTGAATGAGGTGATTGAGGAGAGCGGGGCATGACTGGCCTGGCCTTTGGCCCACCTCGATCCCAGCAGCGTCTCGAGAGGGCAGAGGGGCTTATGCTCCTTCGTCATCAACGCCCACCGTCCCATCTGTGGACAAATCGCACAAAACGACCCCCTAACAGAACAGTGACCTCAGCCCACTGCACATACGTGTTATTGTGGGACTAAGTGTATTTTCACATTGTTTTGAGTGTCTCTTCTGATCTATACACAGCTGTGGGAAGTGACATGAAGCGATAACTCACCTGCACAGGGCGCCGTGTGTAAAACACAGTAACTAAGCAAGTAAGAAGCCATAATGTTGTAAGATCACAAGTAACAGACTTAATACTTTGGGGTTTTACTTTATTACAGTTTCAAGCACAGATTATACAATAAAAGGTAAGAAATATCTTGTGTAATATAGAATAGTTCATACAAACAACATAAAGTCAAACAGTCACTTTTACATGAATAATTACACAGTTAGCATACGCCACATCCTGCATTTCAGCTTGAAATTATGCAACGGTCAATGCATATCATGATGCATGGAACTCACTCGCAGAGCTCTCTAACGCACCTACAGGTTTGAAGACATGTTAACCCGTAATACTCTACCTCTAGAACTTAAATACATAAAGTCTGTCTGACAAATGCATCATCAGATGAGTCATTTTCTGGTCTTTTTCTTCTTTGACTTTTCAGCATCATCGTGGGCCTTCCTCTTGGCAGCCAGCTTGTTAGCCTGTGAGACAATGAAAGCAGAAAGGCATTTTAGAGGTGAGTGAACTCCAGGTTCATCACTGGGCTTCAATGAACTCTACACACTGCCACTATAGAATGCTGTTTTAACAAGATAAGATGTTCGATACTGAAAACAATGGATCCAATGTTAAAAATGTAAGAATGTTATCTATTCAAACTGCATTATGTAAACGTGAATCCATATTCAATCAATAATAAAACAGAACAAACCTCTCGGATTTTTCTCTTCTTCCCAAACATGATCTTGTCGTAGAGGTACTTCTCCTTTTTCTTCATCATCATGATGGCCAGACGTTTCTCCTCTGCCTTCTCCTCCTGCTCCAAGCGTGCTGGGTTGTCCACCTTCACTTTACCAGCTGTCACTTTGACCGGCAGAGACTAAAAGAAAGAGGAGTTAATGAAAGCTGAGCAAACTCGGTTTGTAAAAACAAATGGCAAAGAAAAGGGATCAAAAGTGCCTTACTTTGCCCTGGGATCGTTGTTCTTCCATCTTCTTCAGATTCTTCTCCTCCACCTCTTCATCATCATCTTCATTTTCATCGTCCTCTTCGTCATCTTCCTCTTCTTCTTCTTCCTCCTCCTCCTCCTCCTCCTCCTCTTCCTCCTGTTCATTGGCTGTGATAGAAGTAAAATATGAAAAATGGTCTCTGAATTATTATGCCCCCCATTTCTTATAATTATACAATAAGGACTTTTTTTTACTTTGATAATGAAAGATAGATATATATATATATATATATATCTTTCATTATCAAAACTATAAATTTATGGAAAAGCATCACAAATATCAAACAGAACATAACAGACTTCACATGTATTCATCTTCTATGGTGCACCTGTGTGTAATCCAGGTGTGGCCATTGATTGAAGGTAAAATACGCCTACATCCTAACTATACTCACTGTGATTCAATGTTGTAAAACAATAAAAAGAGTAAACGATTCTATAAGCACAGTGTGAAAGCGGATACATCAGAGAAATGCTTTGGTTCATACCAGGTTTCTCTCCTCGCTGTAGGGCCATGATCTTTAGCTTTTCAGGGGGCACGTAGTCTCCGTCTTTCTCCTCCACGAAGGGAGAGAGGTGGGGGGGCAGAGTCACTCCAAGGAAGTAGTCTTCCACAGGCAGAAGGATTTTGGCATTGACACAATCATACACCCACTGGGGCTGGATGTAGTACCTGTAACAGAGGATCATGGTAAAACAGTGCACATCTCAATACTATACATGGGGAGGATTTTTCCTCTGCAGAAGAAATATGTGAGCGAGTTGGCAGACATGATGGAGTTGACGTGAGCATTTGAAAATGCAAAGCAGGATAAAGAAAGACGACGGGGTCTGTCAAACACGATGAAGAACAGAGTTGCTTTGAGGAAAGAGCGGAAAGACACCTCTGAAAGGAAGCATTGTAGAGGAGATGGTAATATACGAGGAAAGAGAAGCACAATTCATCAGTAGAGACTTCCTGCATTTAGGAGACAGAAGTAAACTCATCTTTATTGCATGGAGATCTGCAAAAAATGCATGTTTCAACTGTTTACTAGTCCTGCATGTGCAGCATTTTGTAAAAGCAAAATTATGTAATTGTGAAACTAGGACTTTATCTGAAGGCATCGCTACTAACGAGGCTTTCTGAGTCCATCCACTAAATATGGAATCATATCAAACACAAAGACATAATGGGTCCGATAGTGTAGCAATGACATTAATTAGCTTTAGTTCTGTCACTTCAGGCACATTTGTTTAAATTTAAATAACAGATGCCCACTGTCAGACAGTGAAAAAGTAATTTTGCATTGCACGTGATCATAATGCATGCTGATCAGAGTTTATGACGCTAGTGTAGTAAAAATAACAGCTATGGTTCACTATAAACTAGTGTCAATTCATGAATAACAATTATTTGTAGATGTTGCACCTTGGCAGTATTTAAAGATTGATAAAGACAATCGATAACAGTGGGAATAATGTATGGCTTAAATACATTTCTAATGTTTTTGTACATCCATTTATTCATTTGTAAATCAAATTGGTTGTATAAAATCCTGTGATGCGTTGTACAATCATTATTTTACCTGTTGATATACTGTTTGTCGATGTTGGGTCTGTCAACAATTTGATGCGTGATGGTTTCATCCGTCACCTCGTACGTGCTGCCGATGCAAACAGACTTGTCCCAGGACACTTCACCACCAAAACACCTGGAAGGCAACACGCAGAAGACAGAGAAGCGGCTGTGCATCAGTCTGAGGTTTACACGGAAGGTGTATTTATTTATTCTTGTAAAAACTGCCTTTGATTTTTCTGCCAGTTTCACTGCAGCAGCTCTTGTTCACCTGATGAGAAAAGCCAGCGACTCTCTGGGCACTTCTCTGTTGAGGAACAGCTTGAGCCCCTCAAAAAGCTTTTTCTGAGCTTCCTGCTGTTTCTGCTCCTTTTCCCTGGCCTCCATCTTTTCCAAGTCCTCCTGATAAAAATCAGTTAAAAGAAAACATTTATTGAGATTTTGTACAGACTGGAGGGTTAAAAAGTCACTGTTTTATTGGAGTCATTGACTAGTTCTTTGAATTCACTGTTGCGCAATGTCTGACGGAATGATGTACATGTTACAGCAGTGTTTGACTCATCAGGGAAGATCATCACTGCAAACTCCATTGTGATATTTCCTGGGCTGTTAAAAAGTTGCCAATCTGACAAACAACTGGACTCATGTTGTGGAAGTGCAGGATAAGTTTCGAGTTCAAAAATGGTTTTGGAGTTCCTGTAAAACCCTGTGTTTGGACAAGCTTTCCAGTCCTTGTAACCAAGCATGCAGCTGTAATCCCCAGACTCACACCTCTATCAGCTTTGACACCTCGGACAAACATGTGAACCCTCACTTCTTCCTTCAGAGACCAATTAGTTTGTCAACTGTTTATAAGACTCCCCATCATGACAATGATATCAACGTTTCTAAGTATATTCAAAATGGATAAGATACAGCTAATCATATTTTGTGAATACATCATATTTTCTTACCTCTTCGACAGGAAACTTGTCGAGTTCAGCCTCCTCCTCGTCTGCGGTGGAAACCACCCGTGCCAGACTGGTACTCAGGGCCGACAGTTTCTGCACAGCCAAAAACCATCGGCTTAGATCAACAATCCCTAATTTTGATATTTACATGCACACTTACTCAGCATTACTGTGAATAACCGCATAAAAAAGTAACAGTTCAGTTAAAGAAACAATTTGCAGTACTACAATTCAACATAATATCTTTGATAATGTCCAGAAGAACTTCTAGTACCCCATTTATTCACATCTTATCACAAACAAAAAAGGGGAAGTGGAAGGAGAGTAGTGTGCACAGTTTTTACAAGTTAATGAATGTATTAGCTACAGCATTGCTGCTAGTAATGCCTTTTTGTGTGTAGAAACACTGCTTTGCGTATAATGGACATCCTATCTTGCAGAGAAACACAATCATACCACTAGATATTATCACAAAGAACAAAGCAGAGTTCATACAGATATTTGCATGCATCAAAAATAAATGCTCATTTATTTTAATGAGGCCACGGAGAGGTGTGTCAACAAAGACTCAAAATCAATCAATCAATCTATCCATCCATCCATCTAGAGATAGAACCTGGCAAAGCCGTTGCTACAACAGAATGTGCCATCAACTGGCAACATATTTGGGTAGATAATCAACATGTACAGGCTCACATTCCTGGTCACAGTGATAATCACAATGATTAAAGACAATCACAATGAGGAGAATATTAAAGTAGGTTTGACAAAAAGATAACAGTAAATGCACGGCATTCTGTTTGTCTTGAGTCAGTTCATCCAGTTCCAAAAAAAGTTTTTGTCCAACCACCAGTGTTGGCCAAAATTTAAGAAATGGATCTAAAAATAATAAAAGCACAGCTATCTGTATGATCGAATACCACTAGAAGTAAGAGAGTGGTTTAACGGATCTTTTAGAATGGTTCAAGATAAAAAGTCTCACCTCAAGGTAGCTCTCCGAATTCATGGCATAGTCTTCATCATCCTCTTCCTTCAGCTCAGACTCTGCTTTTATGTCCAACTGCAAAAGGAGAGATTACATTAACACAGTACAGGTGTACTAACAGGAGACCACATTAATCCTACAACCAAACTGTTATGAACTCCAAACCATCACAATATTTAGATTGTCAGGCCATATATAGCCACTTGAATCAATGTGATGAATGTGAATTTCGAATGTGAATTTGAGTAACAATAACTAATTCTGTAACAATTACTGCAATACAAATTTGGTCTATACTGACCACCCACAATTAAGTGTAAGATAAATAAGGCGTTCAAATACTAAGTTCATATATAGAGAAAACCCCGTGGGATTGTTTCAGAGTCCAAGATACCTTTGGTGGGTAGACCAGGTTGAGGGAATGGTAGAGTCTGAAGTTGATGAAGCCCAGCAGAGTGGTGTACAGCTCTGTGAAAGTTGCCATTACTCTGTAGTCAACATCGGTTGGGTGCTGCAAGGGAAAAAAACTGAGTATGACTAAGTCTCTGTGGTAAAATTAATGAACACGAGTGCAAACACTAGAGAATAATGTCTAATCCCTGGAGCACACAAACACCTTATGGCAGTCAGTGAACTCCTTTCAACAGCCGCCATTTACACAACAGAGCCAACACAGCCTGAAGAATGTTTTGTGTTCGACAGCAACACTGCCGGTTGACTTACCGAGTCCAAATGCTGACAGAGTTGTGTCAACCTCCAGTGTAAGCCTTTAACAAAAAGTCACTGCTGAATGTTTGCTTAATCACCAAGGACTGCATTTCATCATTCACTTACATCATGGGAAAACTGATATGGCACCAGCCATGTAGTGAGCTGTCCCATCACCTCCGCTTGGTAATATATTCCCTTGATGGAGATGAAAACCTGTCAAGAGCAGACAAGAGTTTAGTTCCTTACAGAACAGAGGTCAATGAACTCAATAAATATCACAGAACCCTTTTTATTTCTACGTAAAACAAATAAAGATGGTTGCTGTGCTGCGTGAAGTGGCACCTTTCTGAGAGCACGGCACGCAATCACATAGTTCATCCATTCCACAGTGAGGCGCCTGCACAGCTGGATTGTCTGAACGTGGCATTTTCCTGTTCGGGCGAAGGTGGAGAAGAGGAAGGCCATGCAGAGAGCATCATCGATGTCACGGAGAGCATCAATGAAGGAGGGGTACCTGCCACAAAAAGGAGCAGCAGTGAGGACACAGCTTCAACAATATTTTATATATTAATCTAAAAAAAATGTACTAAATTAATTTGTACTTTAAAAAATCTTTACAAATGCAGACATGTTTTTTCTGTTTATTTTTTTTTACAAATAGCATCGTAAAGGGTCTCACCTTTCTTTGACGATGTGGTCCAATTTATAGGCCGGCTTGTTCTCCTTCAGTCTCTCCACAGCAGTCCATTCGGTTTTTCCATAAGCCTTCTTCAGTTTGCGTACAAATATCTGTTTTTTTGACAATGAGACAGTGTTCATATTTTCTAACATTACTGCAGAAAAAATGTCAAGAAGAGACAAGAATTTCCTATAACAAGGAAGAAATCACATTTACGAGGCAAAAACAGATAATTTCCCCTAGAGTTCAAAATGATTTCTTTTTTTGTAAGGGAAGTAATTTATCCACAACCGTAATTCAATTAAACACAGTTCAATTATGATCCCTTTCCAAACAATCTCTCTCATAAACACGTTCATATAATTGAGTTGAACTTGATATTTAAAAAATAGAAAACATATGCACGCGATACCTTGTATTCTCTGAACTTGCCAACGATCGGCTCATGCAGCAGAAAGCGGATGTCTTTGAGCAGGTAGAAGGTCCTCGCGGCTGTAGATCCCTTGTTCACCTTCTTCTTGTGCTTGGGCTCATGGGGGTAGATGCCTTTAAGGATGCACAGTCGCCTGAAAATCAGAGAAAGATTATTTGTGACATGTCTGCTGTTTGGGTGTGACTTGCCAGTCAGGCGTCCAATGCTCAACAATCCTATGTGCTTAAGAGTGGGGTTAGGTGTTGTGACAATGTTTTATGATAGAAAATGAAATGGAACAATTACGATAACTGATTAGCTGTCATTATCAAACAAATGTAGTCTACATAGTCAATCTAGTCTGGTTCCAGCCGATAAAATGTGAAATTCTCTAGATTACAAAAAATAAACAATTCAAACACATCATTTTGAGTTCAGTAAAGTTGAGTAGGAATTTGTCCGTATTTTTCAATTAATATTGTCTCCAGATTAATTAATTTGTGAAAATAATTGTTGTCAACCATCTGATATTTTTCTTTACTGTTTATACCTATGTTAAAATCCTCTAAACATCTCTGGTTGTATGAGAATATTAAAAAAAAAGCAAATCAGGGATGAGGACTGTTTCATGGCACATCACATGATTGGCCTCAAACAAACATTTCTATCTGGTTATTTTGTCTATAAATGTTGGTTCCATTAATTTATCACAAAATGTAGTAATTGTAAGAATACACTTAGGTACTGATTTATTAACTCAACAGTTCTAAAACATATGTAGTCTGACTGAACAGCCTTACGATACATCCTACCTTTATGAAGTCTATCATTTTGAGTTTTTGGTGTTTGAGAGACGTTAATTTAACTTAATGGTGTTAATGGAGAATTTAGAGGCTGCATTAATGGTGCCATTGAACTCTATTGATTAACACCGACTTTGTGTACCTTAGATATAATTGAAAGTGACAAAATATTAATTTAATAAAAACATCACAAATCACTATCAAACTTAAGTTGAATCAACACCTCTGACAGAGTTCGATCAAAAAAGGAAATTTTTGATCTTCATGAAGGTAGGATGTATTGCAGAACTGTTGCATTCGTGTTAACTATGTGTACCTAATAAATTGGGAAGTGAGTGTATATCACCATGAATATGTCCATAACGTCCAACTCTACAATACAATGAACACAGTAGGGTTACCTGAAGTCTGGGAGGCTCAGGCTCAACTTCTTGCGAGCTTTGTTTCTAGTGATGTAGTTGGTGACAGAGCCCCTCTCATACTGGAAAACAAGGACAGACGACCACATCAACGTTATTCACACGAGTCATATTACTTTAATTCATAGTCAAGTTATCTAAATGCTTTGACCTAAAACGCTGATCTCTAACCAGCAGATTATAACGTTACCGTTTCAGAAAAACAAACTTCGGCTAGCTCCGTTAGCTAACTAGCTTACATTAGCCAGGTTGCTACGTGAGTTAATGATTCCGAGCCTGACATTAGCGCGACGTCAACTCTTACCTTTTTCTTCTGAAGACCTCCCATTTAAAAATAGTATCTGACACTCCACACTGGTTCAGGTAAATTGAATTGTCTACAAATTACGCAGATACGAGGGGAACACAACGTTCGCTATGTCCAAGCCAAGCAGACGCACGTGTTGTTCGACATGCGCAGATGAGTGGAGGAGGCTGGAAAGGACCCAACTGAGGGGTCGCCCGTTTGTCCGCCTGTATTAAAAAAAGCTGCTCGCTTTTGCTATTCAATTTGTGTTGTACAGCATGCGCGCACATTCGTGTTTACTGTGTCTTATTAAATTTGACTTGCCATATTTACCAACCTCATGCATATGTATCATAAATATGTAAAATACATTTTACAATCAACACTATATATATATTGTTACCGTGAAATGGTTTTAACCACCATCACCTTTGGTGTCTTATAGTCCCAAGAGTTGATTGTAAAATGTATTTTTACAATCAAAACTTGAAATTATGAAAGCACTTGCAAATGACAAGGTAATGCAAAATACAAACCACACTTTGGTGTTTAATTTATCTTGGGTACAAAATTAAACTCATACCCTCTAAACTAAAAATAAATAAATAAATATATATATATAATTATTTTTAGTATATATTATATATATAATCCATATATATATATATATATATATATATATATATAATTCATATATATATATAATATATATATTTCAGATTTTAAGTATGATCATCTAATAAACAACATAAAGCACTACAATCATCAGTATACAGTGACATGATTCAACCACAACTGAACCCCACCCCCGTCTCCTCTCCCTCTCTGTTGGAGCCAGGGATGCTTGATAGAGATGCAGTCTGGAGCTGAGGAGGAACAGAGAGTAAGAAAGAAAAAGCTGAGACAGTGAGACAGAATCACAGAGAATTGAGACTTCACAAGGGCATCACAACATGTGTGAAATATTTCACAAGTTCATCATGGGGCTACGTGAATTCTTAAAGGAGTATTTTCTTGGTTTCTGGGACTATGAGACAGCAAAGGTGATGGTGGTTAAAAACAAAACTCTTGGAGTCATATACAGAAGCGTTCAGTTTCTTGTGATCACCTATTTCATCTGGTAAGCTTCATGTTTGTGTACTTGCATGCTAAAGGGGACAATCTATGATTGAATTGAAGGATTGAAAAAATATTAAATTGTTTTTTTGTCAGTAATATGCTTTTGTGTGTAAAAAGAGTGTATACTGATAAAAAAAAAAGGACTGTGATTTTAAATTCTCTTCTCATTTGCAATTAATTGGAAACAAACAAATAACATAATGATGGAGATACAATTGATGGGTAAGATAATTTAGCTCTCTTGTGCATTAGTAGACATGTCGTTTGAGGAGACTTTGAATTTGTGAAGATGTAATTATTATGTTATTGTTCCAAATCTTAAGATATTTCTTAGATTAGATATCTTCAGTTTTATGATTAAAGTGCGTCAGATTTTCTTCTTCTCTTGGCTTCAGCATAGAGGGCTGAGCAGATCCAGGGTAATCTGATACCTCCAATATAAATCAATGTGAAAATGTGATGTTTAATCTGTTTGTTCTATCCTCCTGAAGGTATGTCTTTATAAGTGAGAAAGCCTACCAAGATAGTGAAACTCGTCCAGAGAGCTCAGTTTACACGCTCATGAAAGGCACAGCAGTTCATGGAGATGATATCTTGGACACTGTGGAGTATGCTAGACCCTCAGAGGTGAGCCCAGAACAAACGCTGCAATACAATCTAGGAGATCTCACCTCCTGTACTCTGTCAGCATCATCACGTCTTGACGGCAGAGTAAACCCTACTGACTGATAGTATTTTTGTGGCATTTTCCTCACAGGGTGGTGATGTGATTAGTACAATATTGAGACGAGAAGTTACTTATGATCAGAGGCAAGGAACCTGCGCTGAGGTGAGAGGTCAACAAAAGCTTTCTAAACAATAACATCTACTGGTATGCAATAACAGACAATGCTGTAATGTGTCTTATTTCACTTCAGCATTGCAAAGTTACCAATGCCAACTGTACGAGACACTCTGACTGTGTCCGTGAAGAGGTTGACTTTGATGGCCATGGTACTGCTTTTACTTCTCACAAAACTATTGTTCAAGCTTTGTTGGTCTGTATTTGCCACATTTTGCAGCCGTTTTAAACACTTTCTTACAGGCAAAAGGACCGGCAGATGTGTTCAGTACTTGAACCACACCTTCAAAACCTGCGAGATCCAAACCTGGTGTCCTGTTGAGGAGTATGCTGCAGTAAGGTAAGGCAAATGAGAGACAATCTTCCCCACGTTTGAACGTTCAAGCCAGGTTTGAAAAACCCAAAAGAATAGGAATGAAATAAAAGTCCTCACATATCTCAAACCATAAACAAAATAAGTAAAACCTTAAGACAGGACAAAGCTATATCAATACTGTATTATTCAAGAGTTTTGTTTTGCATCATTATGCACATAGATGCACAATTGTGAGCTAAATGCACGTCATATAAAGGTTTAAGACAGCAGTTGACCTTTGAAGTATCACTGGAAACAGTTGTGAAACTGTTAGCAGTTAGCAGTAAACTGATAGCAGAAAAACTGAATAACAAATCAACAATAACAAAACAGTTGAAACAAATGAGACACAACAGAAAATGCTCAAACAAGGGCATTTGGGAACAAAATGGTGGTGATTATTTAACTGAAACCAACTGACGGGGGGAAGAAACAAGATTACTCTGATTATTTTGTGTCTTCAACAGAGAACCAGCATTAGTGGAGGCCATCAATTTCACAGTGTTCATCAGGAACTCTATCCACTTCCCCAGATTTAAAGTGCTGAGGTAGAGTACACACACACACACACACACACTCACACACGCACACACACACACACACACACACACACACACACACACACACACACACACACACACACATACACACACTGAAGCCAGAGAGCTGCAGAAATTCAGAAGAGCTCCGGTTCTTGTGTTTGGCAGGGGAAATATCAAAGATGCTCCAAACAAGCGTGACATGCAGAAATACCTCAATAAGTGTCATTATAATGAGGAGAAAGAGCCCTACTGTCCAAACTTCCGCCTGGGTTACATCGCAGATCAAGCCAGGGAGAATTTCAGTGAGCTCTGCAGGACTGTGAGTAAAAGATGTCTTTTTAGACCCATATGTCTTATTTTAAACAATGTATAAAGCCTCTATGATATTTTAAGGATGTATGTGTTAAAAATGACCTACTTTGTGACAATGTAATATTGCTTTAGAAAAGATATGCTGTGTTGTTGTCCAGGGAGGAGTGATAGGGGTTTTCATCAACTGGAAGTGTAACCTGGACCTGGACCCTTCCCACTGTAAACCCACATACTCCTTCCGTCGTCTTGATCTCCGGAGGGATCAGGCCAACTCTGGTTACTATTTCAGGTGAGCTCTAACACCCAACTCTAACCATTTTGTTTAGTATGTTAAGCTGCTTTTGTCACTTTGGCTTTTGGTAAGTGTCCCAGCCTTAACCCTTGTAATTTATGTGTAATTGTGCAGATATGCCAAATATTACAGTAAGGATGGGGTAGAGTCTCGGACGCTCATCAAGGCTTATGGCATCCGCCTGGATGTCATAGTTCACGGACATGTAAGTGGAAACTATCATTTATTTCCAGCTTACTGTGGCTGTCATGATGTTATTTACATGTCATTTATTTTTCAGGCTGGTAAATTCAGTCCCATCCCGACCATCATCAGCACGGTGACTGCTATGACTTCAGTTGGGATTGTGAGTCACCAATATGTTCATTTCTTATCTTGAGAATTTAAAGTGAAAGCTGTCGTTCTTTGCACAACAAACTGATATTCCTTTTTCATGTTGCCCCTCTAGTGTACCATTATCTGTGACTGGATCATGCTGACTTTTATTGACAAGAATGAAGTATATAGTGACAGAAAATTTGATGAGGTGAGAAATAGGCATCATTTATTCAACCTCAACACATATGGGTTCATTAAAGGTTTTACATCTCCAAAAAAATGTCTAAAAAGAAGAGCTCAACAATCTATTTTTACAAATAATGTATTCAAGTACATAATTTGGTACTGAATACATTTTATTAATTGTATATTAGTTACCAAGTTGGTGGTCATGGTAGTTACAAGTAAACACTTTTTGTGTTTATTTAAGGAAAAGTAATCATCTTAACAACCTCACAAGTACATTTAAATGATTTAGTGAATGAAATGCAGAAACAACAGTATTCTCAAGAAAGATTCTTCATATTTTGTGTACTGTATACATATTTTTCACAGAAATAAATAGCAAAACTGATGGTTGAACTGCATGCTGGCTCACTAAGTGAAGGATATGTGTCCTCCGCAGATTATCAAGGAGCCTGCGGTGCCCATTCCCACAGAGCTCAGCTACATCAACAGCTTCGGCTCAAACCATTCAGACCTGTCAGAGGGCGTACCGCTGTAAAGTCGTCACAGTCGCCTCAGTCCTCCCTGGCCAAGAATGCAGATGCTCCTCCATCAGCTGACTGTGAGCAACTCTGAGTGATTCCTCAGGTGTCTGCAGCAGCTGAGTTATGGGCTGCCAGCGGTCACCATGCTGTTGTTAGTGGAAACGAACTGACAGAGAACCAGTGACAGAGGAGGCATCATCTGACAGACAGCCGGTCGTCTCAAAGTCTCAGCCTGTGCAGTGGATTTAGCTCATGTATCATCTCAAGCCTTGATGGACCCCAACGTGTGTGAAGTTAATTGTTTCTCTTTCACTTGACATGACTTGCAGTAACACTATTTTGAAAATGTGCTTATTTTCTATGTATGAATAAAAACTAAACCATTTCATATAAGAAAAAAATTATTAAGAGTATTGAGAAACATAAACAATGTTCATTTATATCAGTGTATTGTAGACATTCAGTGCAATAAATGTCTTCTATCAACTCAAGTTCTCATTGAATTTCATATCACGAAACATTGACCTCTGCTCTTATAAATCTGCATTATTACAAACTAAAACATTTTTGAAGAACCACAATATTCAGATTTCCTTTGTCTTTCAACCTGGTGTGTTCAGCATAACGATAGATACAGGAGGAAACGGCCAGGAGACACACAAAGAGAGCAATGAGCAGTAATCAAATCACACTGACATTTTCCTTGAAATGGTTTCTCTAATAAGATTGTGGGGAAGAGTGAATCCATCTGGATGCCTGAGAGCAATACAAATGTCAGTGGTGAAAAATGACTTAAGACTAAGGTCTAATGGATCGATATCCGCCACGATGGATGGAGCAGCACAGTCGCGTTTGGAAGTTGTTTATGACATGTAATAAGCCGCAAATTCATATCATGATCCATCTTAAACTAGTACTGGTTGTTTCAATCGATTCCAGAGCTAAACTCAATAACTGCTGTCTGATCTAAGATGTTTTTATTAACAGTTTAAAATTTAAAGAAGTCAGTCAGAGGCCCTAAGTGCTCCTTTGTCAGTCATCCGACATGTACAGCAATTGTCAGTGAGAAGCTTTAAAGAGCCAATCTACTCCTGTGCCTGAGATCAGTCTGAAATGTGATTACTTGTCTGAGAGACGTCATCTGTGGGGCAACGAGGTTACAGTGAAGGACGTGCATGGGTTAAGATCATGATCTAGACCAGCTCGCAGTAAACAAGATTTTTACATTCAGTAACAGTAAAAACTTAATTCACAAACAGCCAAAAGAACCTGATCTTTTCATATCATTACTGTGGCTGAATTTATGTTAAAACTGTCAGAAAAAGACTTGAAGGTTCAAAATGGCTAAATAACACCTCAAACATAAAACTCAAAAACAGAGAACCTACATTTTCTTTGCAATGGCCGCACCGAAGAAAAACTCAAATTAACGACAAAGCAAGTTGCAATAAAGCAGCACCAGACATGTGTTTTACTGCGAGTAGACAGAATAAATGGCAGGAGGGGGGGTCAAGTCAGAGTAGTTCAGGTCACAAACCATAACCGACACATTAGCAGCTAAATGAGGAGGAAGCTCAGCTGATATATGACTGGTGATTAATGAAGGTCCCCAGAGTCGATGGCACTCAGGATGTTTGTGCTTTTTTCCTTTGAGGCAGAACTGCAGTGCATTTCTACAGCACAGACTGAAATAATTGAGCAATAAAAGCATTCAAGCTCACAGTTAAAACACAATATTTATTAACAGTGACAAAATATAATAATTTTATGGCATAATCAAGACTTCAAACATATCTACAGTCCACATATTTCTCCTTAAACCGGTCCTGATTACACACCATCAAAGAGCATAGAAACAGACATCATCGAGGCGGATGAACAAGTGCATAAAAAGTGTCTGAATAGAGTGTTTCCAGATTGAGAAGTGGTTGCCACAGTTGCACAGTTGCAGCTGAGGGAGCGTTGGATGTCACATTCATTGAGCCTTCTGGTTGATCTGTGGGCTCATAACAAGCAACCAGTCAATGGTCTCCTCCAGGAAGCTCATGCTGTAGTGGGACGCTATGTTGCGAAACACTGTGATCTGCTCAGAGAAGCTCTTTTAATGGAATAGAGGGGAAAAAACAGCTGTTAGAACAACGTCAAACGGAAAGATTGGTGTGCTTTTATCACTAAATTGAATTGATGTGATGAATTTGAGAGTGGGAACCTTGGTTGGGAACGTGAGGCCAAAGTCTCCGGCACATCTGCAGTACAGAGGCATGTTTGCTTCCTTCACTCCTTTACATTTTGTACACACCTAAAATCACAAAGTGTTTTTTAGTGGTGAGGCAGCTTCAGCTAAATTATTCAGTGTTGCATAACAGAGTTTGACCATTAATGAATTCTTCACCTTCAACATTTAAAATATTATTTTTTGATACTGATGGCACCTATAGGATTACTGCCCTACTCACTGTCCCAATCTTTACAATAGAAATTCACAGAAGAGATTCCCTCTTTCAATATTTTGTTAAGTTAAAAACGTTTTTTTCCTTTAAAGATCTTTTGGCATTTGCCTCTATTTGATAGTAACAGTAGAGACACTGAAAGGAAACATGGGGAGAGAGAGGACAACAAAAGGAAAACATTACAGTTTACGTCTTAACCATGACGACAACGGACACCCTCAAAACTTATCTAGTTATTAATCTATTCAGTATAAAAATCATCACTTTTCCCTCACCAGGTCCTGCAGCGTGTAGCTCATCAGTTTCTTCTGCAGAGCTTCCACCAGAGCCATCTCAATACACTCAGTCTCATACTGCGCCTGGCAGTTGGAGCAGAACCACTGAGGCAAAACCGATCCATCCTAAAAGGAGAGGAAATAACAGTTCATCTAACTGGAATCACGAGTAAGAACAGCGTTGATTATTATGCCAGCATATCAGCGCTCCTCCTCTCACCTGAGCCACAGATGGGTCCTTGCAGAGGTCGAGGTCACGACAGAAATTGCATTGGTGGCAGATGACCTCAGGCAGGACGTAGGAGCTACAGGGATCACTGAACTGGGCTTCCCCTGAAAACTCTCCGACGTCCACCAGACGCAGGAGGTCTCTCTTCAGCTTGTTCACCTGGTTCACTATGTTGGCATCCAGGGAAAGGACCTGGACAGACAAAACGATGGAATTGCCGCACAGTGAGAGGAAAATAATGACTTCATGCAACACGTGAAAAGAGCTTTGTAAGTTTGAGTACTTGGTGATATATACCTGGCAGACATATTTGATAAACTCCAGTGCTGGGTTGTTGAGTGGGAGGTGGGATCCAGGCAGGACGGGGAACATCTCTGAGGCCTGGTTGACACTCCTGGTACCCGTCACCTTCTTCTGGATTTTTTGAGTGATGGTGAAAAAGTTCTGTGTCAGCTCGTTGGACACATATTCCTGGGAGAAGGAGATCATTCCTGTGGGGGAGAGTTTAAAAAACAAAAAAAACATCCCATTTGAGAGGAAATCCATCTAAATACAATTAAAAGCTTCCCTTCATACGTTTAAGTGTAGCAAACACTTGTCTGCGGTGACTCTAATGAGTGTAATGTGGGGTTTCTAAGAAACACAAAGGGAACTATTTAGTAACTAAAGCACCTTACCAGGAAGAGCACTCAAATCCCCCACGGTCTGCTGGGAAGCCTGGCTGCCGCCACGTCTCTTGACTGGCGTTGCTCCAGGAGCGTTCCGTCTCAGCTCCTCTTTCATGCTGTGATAGACCGCTGCAATGTAGGCTGGCGGGGAAAGTTTGTGCGTAAGAATTGGTAGAAAGAGAACACAAAAAAAAATCAATCGAGTATAGATTTATTTTTACCGGAGACAGTCATGAGGAAGTATTTCTGGCAGGAGGCAGTTTGGGGCAGATACTGCATGATGTTCCAGTTGCTCTCAATCAGCTCCTCCACCTCATCCGTCTCTCTATCACCATCATCTTCCTCAACATCTGCTTCATCCTCGTCTTCATCCTCACTGCCCTCCTCTTCTCCCTCCCCCCGGCTCTTTTTATTCTGTTTGCCTCCTGCCTGTAAAAAAAAACAAAAACATGGAGGATTGAGTTTGTGTTCTGCTACTTTAATCAGTGCAAATATATTGTAAGGGAGAAGTTACAGTTTGAATTACCTCTCCGTACATGATGCTGGAGGGCAGTTTGCCCTTCACACCGCCGTAGTTGGCTGGATCCATCCACAGCAGGAACTCCCAGCATCGGGAGAAGGAGATGGACAAAGAGTGAAAGATTTCCCTGGAGTGGATGCTGGAGGGGAAACAGCCAGGGAGGTCATTTTTCAGTTACAATATTATAAGAGAGACTGAAAAGTAATTTTATTTTTATAAAATACCTTGTTGAGATATTTTGGGGATGACTACTGTACTTTCAAAATCATTTAAAACCAGCAAATGATCATTAGCAAGGCTAGAACATTTGGTGTTAACCATTGCAATATTTCAATAACCCAAATCCCCATTAGATATTTTGTTTACTGTTACAATATTGATAGATTTTTTTATTTATTGGCCTAAATTCAATATAGATCTTTCCCCTCGATAAGTCTAATGGGCGGTTTGCGTTACAGTATTCACTTCCCATGATGAAGACCGCAATACCATCTATGCTGCTCTAATGAGTAATTATGTTTTTTCTTCTGATTTTAATGGTCTAAACTTCACACTACTGAAGACAAACCGACACAAATACGGACTATTCTTTTAATACAGCTACATTAGTTTTACATCTTTATCATTTTTATATTGATGCAGATATGAATAACTATTTGTACATCATTTTGTATTTAGTAATGATAATATTTAATAATAATTGCGTAAATCTAGTTATTAAAATTCCTTCACAATGCAAAAATCTATACATGCAGAGCATAAATGTGTTACCTGTTGGTGATGTATTCCACATAGCCGATAGCATCGTCTATCCTGCGTTTCTTAGTGCACAACATGATCCTGTTGAAGTTTCCGTACACCACAGTGGAGCCGAGACGCTTGAACTCTGAGACCAACCTGACAGCAGAATGAGAGAATAATTAATAAATGATGACATTGTTGCTGTTATGTATATCAATAGGTGGAGATATAGCAATGCAACATTCAAAACCAGACATCAATAATATTTGACCAATGGACAGCTCAGCAAATCAAAAACTCAATAAATAGTTTTGCCCTCATTAAAGACACTAAACGCTCTCTGATACAACAGGTGGCTGATACATTACACAGAAGATTTACCATTATGACTGAATAAACTAGATTTGTTTTTTTTTTGCAGTATAAAGGACGATGTGGCACTCACTGTAGAAACACCTTCTTCATCATATTGTGCAAGGTGCGGTGCAGTGCGGGGTCATAGAGCAGAGAGCTGGGGGAGCGCAGCCAGCGGTAGAAGTGCATCACCTGGTTGTCTGCGTACACGTTGTGGTACTGCGTGATCTCTCTGACCCATCCAACCACCATGCTCTTCAAGATCCTGCTCATACAACACAGAGCAAAACACTGAGGTGATTAAAAACACGACATGCTTCCTTGCCACACTGTGTTCGACCTTGTGACATGTGGGTTTAAACAGTCACACACACAACAGATGTTTACACACCTGAAGGTGTTGGAGCAGAGAGCGGTCTCATCATAGCTAGCGAGAGCGCTGGCTCCCTGGTTCCCTGACATCATGTCCTCCAACGAGGCCTGCTGGATCACATCAAAACTGACACCCAGACTGGCGCCACCCTCCATGTCATTGACATGTTGTGATTGGAGGATGGTGTTAACTGCCAGGCTCTGCAGGTCCAACTCCACACACACTGAAAGAAACAGAAACAGGATCGTCCATAAAGACAGAGAAAGAAGCTTCATAAAATATGCAGTTGCTTTAAGATTGTTTGCGTCTTCTTGGACGCAGATTAAGTGTGTTCCTGGTGTGTGAGCACCTGTGGAATAGCATCCTTGAGCATTGATCTCCACAGAGCCCCTGTCATCACTTTCCATGACCAGGCGACTGTCATCGGCCTCTTTTCCCCCGAGGTCGGGCCTGGCTGTGGGTGAAAGCCACAGCAGGTGGTTGTGTTTCCGTAGATGTCTTGCCAGGAACAAGTCTGAGCCGAAGATCGACACATCCTGAGGCAAGTTCCCCACAGGTAAGTGGTAATACCTGAAAGCATGGGTTAGAGTATTATAGGTTCAAATGTTTCCTGGAACAAAATCTGAATGCTGTCAACACAAATTACAAACTGAGAATAGACTGTGTTAGAGACTACAGCAACAAAGCGAGCATGCCGGGGTGTTGGTAGACAAGATGAAGTCCACAGAGCTAGCAGTGTGTAGTTCGTACCTGGCCATGTCGAAGGCCTGTGACAAGCAGCTGTCCAGGTTGAGGTAGTGGCGGATCATGCGCCGGGCACCGTGGCGTTGCCAGTCCAGCACGTTATAGCTGATCTCATCAACCACGTGTACTGGAACGACTGGAAACTCTTCAAGCACCGGCATCCCTCCTGCCAACCGCCGCAACTCCCAGTTTGACTGCACGGCGATGAGGGTGGGCCCACGGCGCTCCTCCTGTCAACAGCAACAGACACTCGGTTATACATCACCAATATAGCCACATGAACAGAAGTAGCAATGTCGGTGTATGTAATAATTACAAGAGAACTACGTATTTTAACAGCTCCAGTGCGTTTTACCTTGTAGTTTAGAAGTATGCGTTGAAGTGCGCGGTTAATAGCCTTTGCGTCGTTTTCAGCTCGGACCTCAAAGTTGTGTTTCTCTGGAGGCAGGAGTTCTTCGCTCGTCTTCTCCAGGAGAGCAGTGCGCTCAGCTGTGTAGAGGTTAGTCAGGTTGGGCATCTGGTTGCTTCTGACCTTAGGAGACAAAATAAAGACCAACCTTAAGGATTGTTCTCTGCCAGCTGGAAAGGGATGCATCTACATTGATATCAGCCTTATTTCTCCTTTGGAAAATAAAAAGGAAAATCTACTATTAAGCTTTCACTAAAGCCGCCATGCATTTCTTGGCACAGGAGGAACCTCACTTGACAAGATACGAGTCAAAAGACCAACATGATGACCGTAGAAGAAATAAAGAAACGGGTTGTTCTTACTGTGTCCAGGACAAAGATGCTGGCTTTGCGCTGAGAGGGGATGAACAGGCCAAACAGAGCCTTATGACCCTGACTGTGATGATACAGGTAAATGTGGCGAACACTCCCTGAGAGGACAGAGGAAACATAACACCACCATGTAAAACTTATTACAGATAACAAAGTTCATGAGCAGGATCACATGATATCAGGCCAAATATTAGGTAAATTAAAAAAAACCTGTTGTCAGATCATTCTGACATCAATTCAAAGTGACCAGTGTGTCAGGCAGGTCTTACCAGGTTCCAGGTAGCTGAACTGGGCCAGGGACCTCATCTCCAGGTGCTCCAGGTCAAAAGTGTCAGCCTCCCTGCCTGCCAGATCCCTTACAACATGTTTATTGACCATGCACACACATCCGAGCTGCACCAGTGCACGAAACAGCAACGGGACCTGAAAGAGAGCGTTGCATTCTGTTTACAATGGCATACCAGCTGGACTCGCACACAAAAAGCATCATGAGTGAGGTTATGAAAACCTCCTGGAGGTCTACATACGATACCTGTGTTTCATAGACTCCTTCAATGTCCGGGGCAGACAGGTCAGCATTGATCTCATTGATGTGCTCCTGGTACATGTCCTCTGCTACACAGTACTCATAAAGGTAGTACACGATGTTGGAGCGAGGCAGCATGCGGTTCACCTGAAGACGAAAACATTATTTTTTTTATGACAACACATTTATAAAAATGTCAATGCATTGTTTTTACTGCATTTTCTTATTGCATACCTTTTTGTATGTGGCTCCCTCCTCCTGTTTGGGGACTTTCTGATTGACATAGAAGACACGAGGGATGTTGAGCTTCATGCAGTGGAGGTCATGTCCAATCACAGCCCACAACTTGTACAGACCAGGATGACTAGTCTCTGCAATCTGAGAGGAACACGAGAGAAGATTAGAGGATTTTCTTTGGATTTTTGGCATTTGTTAAACTGACTCGAGGATGATAATGGGGAGACTTCGCCTCACCTGCACAATTTGCCATGGCATGTCCAGGATGCTGCGTGCGGTTCTGCGGAGGAAGCTTCCCAGGCCGGTGGTGGGGCCATCTCTGATCACTCCTCCCCCTACGGGCTGAGCTTCACCATCCAGCAGCCTCCTCCTCTTCTTTCTCTCCTTCCTCTGTCTCAGCTGCAGCTCCCACTTCTTCTTATGGTAACGCAGCCACACTAGCTGCTCCTCCTGTATACAGAAACAATCGTTTTGTTTTTTTAAAGTTTTGTAATAAATCTTCAGGAATACAAGAACAAATTGTCTCAACATATCTGTGTCACGTCCAATATATTCTGAAGGCATTAGAAATTGCCTTAAGACGAGGAATCATCTGACACAACATGCAAAACTTTGTGCTTGTTGCCGCTAGCTTACCCGGGTCTTTCCCATGGGTGGGGGCGGCCCCAGGATCTCTCTCCAGGACTGAGTGAGCTCGACATCCTGAGACTCCACCTGGCTGTCCTCTCCCTGAGAAGCCCGCTTCCGCTTGGTGCTGATGAGGATGGCCGGCTGCAGAGGTCTGGCTCGCATCCCAAAGTCCTCTATGTCTGCAGCTTGGCCTGCTTCAAGAGGCTGATGGGCCACCTGAGAGAAAAGAGGCCATTTAGACAACAAAAGAAAGAAAAAAACGGTGCATGACGGGGCAGCAAGATGGGCTAGTGGACGGAGACACTGTCTCTAACCAGAGGAAAGTCAGCTCGGTAAATATCTGCACATCCCTTGAGTTTCTGACTGAGGACTGTGTTGACAGTTTGACAGAACATGTTGCTGTGAGGTGAACAAACCTGTCTCTTGCCCTCACTAGTGAACAGCTCACTGATTTTCTTTTGCTTGTAGATATCATTTTTCTCCAGGAGTTTCTTGTGAAGCCAGTCAGGGTGCCTCACTCTGGGTACCGGATTCTTCACCTGATGATGAACAGAAACAATTAAAATCCTATCTACTGTATACATCAGCCAAGGATAGACAGTGCGATCAATGAAATGTGTTTGATTTGTACCTGTTGAAGGGCTGCAGGGATGGTGATGATTTTCTGGATGGCACTTCCCAACCGCTCTATGTAATAATTCCAATCAAGAATCTGAAAAGGTCCACAAACAGAAATTTGAATGTCAGAGTAATTTCACACAGAAAACTGAAAGCAAGTGCAATAAATGTTTGTTTACAAACTCACAGTGCGGATGTCCAAGTCATGCAGGCTGGGCAGTTTCAACCACTTGCGAAGGAAATGTTTCTTCACACTGGGCTCTGCCTGGAAGATGGCAAGAGGAATGGCTCTGATGGAGAAACACAAATCAATCAGTGGTAAACACAAAGCTTTTATTTCTTGTAATATCAAGTGCTTGTTCTCCACAAACATTTACCATCTGACATCATTTCATTTGATCCCGTCAACATCAGAAAACCTATCACATCTATTTTCATGGCAGTGTGTTTTTATCCAAGTTGTTTTTGTATACGTTTTGGCATTTTGTGCCCTTATTGGACAATTTATGATGCAGATAGAGATGGAACAGCCAGGAGAAGCCTGGCTAAAGCATATGGATGAAATTGTATCTTCATTATCACTTTATCACTGTCATGTCTTACAGGAACACTTGAGGTCAAGGGAGCAGTCATTAATTAATAACACCTGTACATTTCCTATTACGAAAGGTCAAAACGTCCACTGTAAAATAATAATTAAAAAAAGACCCATGGAGACCACAGACAACCTTCTTAAACCTGCTTACACAGCTTTGGTTTGAGATCAAAGGGTGAACATTTTACAGAATATATACAATGTTAAAGAACACCTACTGTAATAGTTTGAGTAATAAAAGTTTATTTTCAGAGCTGTTGTCCCACCTCTCTGTGACAGGCGAACCCTCAGGTTTCCGGGAGATGACGTAGCGACAGCTCAGACCTTTATCTTTCACCATTTGGTCTCCCAGGAACTCAGCCAGTCTCTTAGCTGTGCTGATGGACGTGGACTTCTGCTCTCCGTAGTCCTCCAGCCTTCTGGACATCGAACGATTCTCTGAAATCAGTTCAAACAGCTCCGTATCTGGCATGTTGGCAGCCTGGAAAAGCAACGAAAAAAAGAAATCAGCTTTTGCGAAAAAGACAACTAATTATTTTCAGATATTTGCTAAACGCCTGGTTGACCCAAGTTACACAAA